>NC_045171.1:22770606-22773106 GCF_900700415.2 Clupea harengus | reverse complement strand
GTGCTAGTGTGTGTGTGTGCTATAGTGTGTGTGTGTTCTAGTGTGTGTGTGTGTGTGTGTGTGTGTGTGCTAGTGTGTGTGTGTGCTAGTGTGTGTGTGTGCTATTGTGTGTGTGTGTGTGTGTGCGTGTGTGCTAGTGTGTGTTCTAGTGTGTGTGTGTGTGTGTGTGTGTGTGTGTGTGTGAGTGTAAGTGTGAGTGTGTGTGTGTGTGTCTGCTAATGTGTGTGTGTGTGTGTGTGTCTGCTAGTGTGTGTCTGCTAGTGTGTGTGTGTGCTAGTGTGTGTGTGTGTGAGTGTGAGTGAGTGAGTGTCTTACCAGCTGTTTGAGATTGGAGGCCGCGGTGCGCGGGGGAGGAAATGCGTTGTCTGCAATTTCCAGATCGGGATGCAAAACCTGCATGGGGTGAGAGTTTCAGGAACTGTGTGAGTTAATGCCTCTGGAGGAATACTTTGGTCTTGTTGTGCCTTTAAACAGCTCTAGATGTCCTAGATACATAAAAATAACACCCCCAGAAACCTTGAATTTTCTTCTTTTCAAATATATACAAATATATATACAGCTCCGGAAAAAATGAAGAGACCACTTCAAAATGATCAGTTTCTCTGGTTTTACTATTTATTGGTATGTGTTTGAGTAAAATGAAAATGTTTGTTTCATTCTATAAACTACTGACAACATTTCTACCAAATTTCAAATAAAGATATTGTCATTTAGAGCATTTATTTGCAGAAAAATTGTCAAAATAACAAAAAAGGTGCAGTGTTTCCAGATCTCCAATAATGCAAAGAAAACAAGCTCATTCATTTTTAAACATCTGGCTGGCCATGACATGGTCCTGATGTGGTGGTCCTTCATCCACACCTTCACTGACCTGGCTGTGTGGCATGGAGCATTGTGTGTGTGGTGTGTGTGTGTGTGTGTGTGTGTGTGTGTGTGTGTGTGTGTGTGTGTGGCATGGAGCATTGTCCTGCTGGAAAAACCACTCCTCAGAGTTGGGGAACATTGTCAGAGCAAAAGGAAGCAACTTTTCTTCCAGTACAACTTTGTACCTGGCTTGATTCATGCGTCCTTCACAAAGACAAATCTGCCCGATTCCAGCCTTGCTGAAGCACCCCCAGATCATCACCGATCCTCCACCAAATTTCACAGTAGGTGCAAGACACTGTGGCTTGTAGGCCTCTCCAGGTCTCCGTCTAACCATTAGACGACCATGCGTTGGGCAAAGCTGAAAATTGGACTCAACCTTAGAAGATGACCTTAGAAGATGACCTCCAGTCCTCTTTGGTTCAAACCTTAATGGTCTTTAGCAAACCTCAGCCAGGCCAAGTACAACGTTGTCCTGGAAGAAAAACTTGCTTCCTTTTGCTCTGACAATGTCCCCCAACTCTGAGGAGTGGTTTTTCCAGCAGGACAATGCTCCATGCCACACAGCACTCACTCACACACTTACACACACACACACACACACACACACACACACACACACACACACACACACACACACACACACACACACACACACACACACACACTCACACACACACACCACACACACAATGCTCCATGCCACACAGCCAGGTCAGTGAAGGTGTGGATGAAGGACCACCAGATCAGGACCCTGTCATGGCCAGCCCAATCTCCAGACCTGAATCCCATTAAAAACCTCTGGAATGTGATCAAGAGGAAGATGGATGGTCACAAGCCATCAAACAAAGCCGAGCTGCTTGAATTTTTGCGCCAGGAGTGTGTGTGTGTATCTGTAAGTGTGTGTGTGTGTGTGTATGTGTGTGTATCTGTAAGTGTGTGTGTGTGTATCTGTAAGTTTGTGTGTGTGTATCTGTAAGTGTGTGTGTGTGTGTATCTATAAGTGTGTGTGTGTGTGTATCTGTAAGTGTGTGTGTGTGTGTGCATCTGTAAGTGTGTGTGTGTGTGTGTGTGTGTGTGTGTGTGTATCTGTAAGTGTGTGTGTGTGTGTGTGTGTGTGTGTATCTGTAAGTGTGTGTTTGTATCTGTAAGCGTGTGTGTATCTGTAAGTGTGTGTGTGTGTATCTGTAAGCGTGTGTGTTTTACCGTAGAAAGGGCCATCTGTGTGTAGTGAAGCAGAGGCTCAGGCAGCTGAGAGAGGTGGATACACTCTGGAACCTTAATGGTCCCGCCATCCAGATCAGCAATAATCACATCCATCTAAAACACACACACACACACACACAGAGAGAGAGAGAGAGATTCACACAGACATATAGAGACAGACACACACACACACATACACAGATTCACACACACACACACACACACACACACATGTATTAGCACAGCGTGTGTTTGTATTTGGCTTTAGAAAATAGAGTATGCTGTAATGATAAAGGATTCATCTGTGTGTGTGTGTGTTACCAGCTCCTGGATGTGGGTCTGGAACATGGAGTGTACTCCGATGATGAAGGGTGTTGGAGAGCTGAGCACCTCCAGAAGGCGTGACGGCAGAATGGGGATATAGGGGTAG
>NC_045171.1:22760606-22763106 GCF_900700415.2 Clupea harengus | reverse complement strand
ACAACTGTCAATCGCTCTAGGTCTGGGGCGCCATGCAAGCTATCCCCTTGTGCGGGATTGGTGATCATCCGAAAGGTGCAGAATAACCCCAGAACTACACAGGGGGAGCTTGTGAATGATCTCAAGGCAGCTGGGACCACAGTCACCAAGAAAACCATTGGCAACACACTACGCCATAATGGTTTGAAGTACTGCAGCACTCGCAAGGTCCCCCTGCTCAAGGAAGCACATGTACAGGGCCGTCTGAAGTTTGCCAATGAACACTTAAATGATTCTAAGGAGGATTGGGAGACAGGATGTGGTCAGATGAGACCAAAATCAAGCTCTTTGGCATCAACTCGACTTGCCGCGTTTGGAGGGGGAAGATTGCTGAATATGACACCATCCCCACCGTCAAGCATGGAGGTGGAAACATTATGCTTTGGGGCTGTTTCTCTGCCAAGGGTACAGGACGAATCCACTGCATCGAGGGGACTATTGATGGGGCCATGTAACGTGGAATATTGGGCTTGAACCTCATTCCCTCATTCCCTCCCATTGAAAACGCAACCTTAAGGATTTGGAGAGGATCTGCAAAGAAGAGTGGACCAAAATCCCTCCTGAGATGTGTGTAAACCTGGTGACCAACTACAAGAAAAGTCTGACGTCTGTGCTTGCCAACAAGGGTTATTCCACCAAGTACTAAGTCATGTTTTGCTAGGTTCAAATACTTATTTTCTGCATCAAATGCAAATTAAGTCATAAATGATATAAAATGCAGTTTTCTGGATTTTTTTGTTGATATTCTGTTTCTCACTGTTAAAATACACCTACTATTACAATTATAGATCACACATTTCTTTGCAAGTGGCCAAACTTGCGAAATCGGCAGGGGTTCGAATACTTATTTTCCCCACTGTATGTGGCGGTTCTATGGCTAAGAGCTATCTGGAGGTTCTATGGCTAAGAGCTATATGAAGGTTCTCTGGTTCTAAACTCTGTGGAAGTTCTCGGAACCCAGTAGCTCTTTCGTGACAGACTGACCTCAGCAGTGTTAACCCTCTGAAGTCCACGCTCCCTGTGCAGGGATATGGTGGTTTTTATGGGGAATTGCTTTTAAAGCTCAGCCAGTTTTTGTCGGAGAGACATAGAAATTACACCCCCAGAAACCTTGAACCCTTTTCTTTTCAAATTTACACAGTTTGAAACAAATATATAAATAAGCACTTTGTAAGGAGAATAGGACTAGTCTCTTGCACTTTTCAGTCTCTGAGTGAGGTTTCAGCTCCTAACGACCCGCCCATTAGCAAATGACAGCTATTCATATGATAAGGGTATGGTAATTCAGTGATCTCTATTGGGCCATGGTGTGTCAAGAAATCCTGTGGGGGGTACGGGCCACAAAGACATTCCAGGGCCATTAGGTAAGGGCCATTGTTCTTGTCTGAGGTGTCCCATGTGTGTTTACACCTAACTCATCAATATGCATTTGTAGGGACACTAGTTTTGAAAAGGTACAGGTCACTCTAAAATTATAAAAATATAGTAGTGAAACCACACACACTTTCTAAATGCTAAACTCACCTTTGTAAAACTAACACTTATGTTTACAAAGTTCAGAGTTCAAAAGCCTTGCTCCAAAATCTTTACAATGTATTTTTTGTACAAAGTCTGAGCACCTCTGAAAGTATGTTTTTCAAGGCATGGCAGACTACCTAAGAGAGTGAAAAACAGGCTCGGACTCAGTAGTGTTAAGCAACTTCCTTTTTCAGCAGTATATCGGACCTCTCCTACGTTATACGGTAAACACACACACACACACACCCTTTTTCAGCAGTATATCGGACCTCTCCTACGTTATACGGTAAACACACACACACACACACCCTTTTTCAGCAGTATATCGGACCTCTCCTACGATATACGGTAAACACACACACACACACCCTTTCTCAGCAGTATATCTGACCGTTTTACGGTAAACACACACACACACACACACACACACAGTCACGCTCACACACACACATATGTAAGCTCTCTCACACAAACACTCACATATACACACAGACACATTCACACTCACACATACACACACACTCTTACACACGTATACATATACACACACACACACACACAGTCACAGTCACGCTGACGCTCACGCACACACACACTCACAAATGCTGACACTTATACATGCACGCACGCACACACATATGTAAGCTCACACACACACAGTCACGCTCACACACATATACACACAGACACATTCACACTTACACATACAGACACTCACACATGCACACACACACACAGTCACACTCACACACATGCACAAACACACACACACACATACGTAAGCTCACACACACTCACGACGCGTTCATGCTTGTGTGTGTGTGTGTGTGTGTGAGTGTGTGTGTGTGTGTGTGTGTACCTGCAGGTTGACCTCTGCCTCTGTGAAGCTGAGGCAGGAGCAGTAGTGGCGCTGGGAGTCGATGTCCGTGAGCACGGCGGTGAA
>NC_045171.1:22750606-22753106 GCF_900700415.2 Clupea harengus | reverse complement strand
ATCATGCTATGTTCACATCGTGCAGTCGCGACCCCGTCACTTGCTTTCCATGTGAAATCAATGCTTCACTTCATCGCGCTGTTGTTCCGTGTATTGACAACAGCCCGTCACTCGCGCACTGTGCTCGTCAATTATTTTTCAAGTTCGCACATACCTATTTTCAGGCGCAAATGCGAGTGAAATATTCGCACTGTAGAGCCCTGCCTCAGTGTGTGTGTGTGTGTGTGTGTGTGTGTGTAAGCTTGTGTGTGTGAGTGTGTGTATAAGAATGTGTGTGTGAGTGTGTGTGAGTAAGTGTGTTTGTGTGTGAGTGTGAGTGTGAGTGTGTGTAAGCTTGTGAGTGTGAGTGTGTAAGCTTGTGTGTGTGTGTGTGTGTTTCTGTATGTGTGTGTGTAAGCTTGTGAGTGAGTGTGAGTGTGTAAGCTTGTGTGTGTGTGTTTCTGTATGTGTGTGTGTGTGTGTGTGTGTGTGTGAGTGTGTGTGTAAGAATGTGTGTGTGAGTGTGAGTGAGTGTGAGTGTGAGTATGAGTGTGTGTAAGTTTGTGTTTTTGAGTGTGAGTGTGTGTGTGAGAGACAGGTTAGGACTGAGTGTGTGTGAGTGTGTTTGTGTGTGTGTGAGTGTGAGTGTGTAAGCTTGTGTGTAGGTGTGTGTGTGTGTGTGTGTGTGGGTAAGCTTGTGTGTTTGAGTGTGAGTGTGTGTGTGAGAGCGATAGACATGTTAGCTCTGTCACACTCATAACACTCACACACACACACACTCACACACACTCACACAACTCATAACATTCTCACACACACTCACACAGTCAGTCATAACACTCACACACAAAACACACACTCACCCTGCCAACCCAGTTCCTCCATCATGTTACATAAATATAGTGACCTCTGCCAGACAGGCTTTCCATACGTACACACAGTCCTGAGGAAACACACACACACACACTCACACCTTTGCATGAATAAGGACATCAGTGATGCACTGCCGCTCCCCACACACACATGTGCACACACACACGCACGCACGCAGACACACGCACACACGTTTGCATGAATAGGGCCATCAGTGATGTTCCGCTGCTCCTGCAGGAAGTAGCAGTGAGGCATTCCTATCAGCGGGAACATCTCTCTGTTCCCTAAACATCGGGGCTGTGACGACTTATTAAACACCCCCCCCCCCCATTACATTAGTCACACACAGGCAGGACACATACACACACACACAGATACATACAGAGAGAGAGGGAGAGAGGGATACACACACACACACACACAGATACATACAGAGAGAGAGGGAGAGAGAGAGACACACACACACACACACACACACAGATACATACAGAGAGAGAGGGAGAAAGAGAGACATTCAACCTCTGCTCTGACAACCTCACCTGTCTGTCGGGCTTGCCACTTTTTCTACCCGAGGAGAAACATTTACGAGCGCATAAAGAACTTTTCCTAATAACGGGATAATTATTTAATATATTTGAATACAAAAACCACACTAGGTTTTGAATCAGTTCTGCATCAATTGATTTTTTTATAATTCTGTAATATTTATACTTTAATTAATGAATTGGGTTGGTCGGGGTTGGTACTCCGTAGGGCTGTGTGTGTGTGTGTGTGTGTGTGTGTTTGTTTGTGCGTGTATAAGTCCTCCCTAGAGCTGTGATTCGGCTGCAGGACCAAGCCCACAAACACCACTGTGACTGACACTGATTGTGTTTTATTTATTTTGTTTATCCATTCTCCACCCCAAAAATAGTTCCGCCCTGACTTTTCAGCATCAGGTGTTGCCGAGCGCCGAGTACGCTCCTTCTGCAGCCAAGTTGAGTCAGAAAGGCCATTTGCGCCGTACATTAACTTGTACATTCCCTCTATTGCACCTGCATGTCAATTCCCCAAGCCCGTTGTGAAGTGTAAATGAACTGTCGTGTTGTGACAGAGTTAGAAATTAGCGAACGACCAGAGAGCAGCAACACGTTATATGTCTGAAGTAGCTTTTAGCACCGTTGTCGGTAAAGGATGGGTGGTAACCAGAGAATGGGTGGTAGGTCAGGAAGTAAGTAAGTCATTCTGGTCTCTGATTGGTTAAATTACATTTGGGGTAAGCACCACAAGTGACTTCACAAAGCTAAGGCTCAACAGAATGCTGAGACATGCTAGCATGGCAACGAGAGGTATGGAACTAACCACTGGGCCATAGCAACCATCCATGTAGAACTAGTAATCACAAAGGCAAGAAGAAATGTCTCCATGAGTGGCGGAAAGAAGTAGCTCTAGTTTTAGAAATCAAAATGTGGAAATGATATCCGCAAATTAACATACTGCAAGTGTGGCAACCGTGGTATAATCGGGATAGTGGACTTCATGGCATTTATGTAGCAGAAACTACACACTGCTTTACCACCTCAGACGGGCACCTTTTTCTGCAACCCGAACCCCCATGTCATCCCTGATCCTTTACTTAAACTGTATAAACAGTATGAACACCTTTCAG
>NC_045171.1:22723106-22733106 GCF_900700415.2 Clupea harengus | reverse complement strand
TTGAGTTTGAGCTTGTTCAATGGTATATTTCTGTGACCTGCATGCTCAACTGTCAGTAGCTGAGGTTTCTGTCTGGCTTGTGGTAAGTCCTTTTTGAGCAGGGAGCTCTTAAGAAACTATTGGCTTCTGATTGTATTTGTGTTCATTGCAGTTAGGAAATATATCTTTGATGAGCAACCCTGTGATGTGTTGAGAGTTGCAGCTGTGTGTGTGTATGTGGACTTCCCCACTTCGTGCTTTTAGATTCGCTAGATGTGAAAGTTCATGAGGTGAGTGTTGTGTGTTCAGTGACAGTTAAGTGTTGTGGAGGTGTCTGCCCCATTGTGAATCAGGGGGAATGTTATTAGCCAGGTGAAGGCAATTACGTTGTTTGTGTGGTAGTGAGCCACACTAGTTGTGATTGTGGGTGTTGTTTTCCAATCTTGATTGGTCACGTGTTTGTGTTTGTGCTGCATTGAGCTCATACGATTCCAGTAACTTGTTGCGGTATGGGACCACTGTGTGAGTGACCTTTTGTTGTGGTGACAACAGTGCACATTTTGTTGGGATTGTGTGTTGCTACTGTGGTGGTAGTAGCTGTGTATAATCCGGTTTGCGGCTGTTGTGCTCCACTATGTGTGTCACTTGTTACTAGTTTTGTGTGTTCAAGTGCAGCTTGTGTTTGGACATCTTGTTCAATTTTATTTATATAGCGCCATAACAATACAATTGTCTCAAGGCGCTTTACAGAGCCCAGAGCCTGAACCCTCTTAGTGCAAGCACAATGGCAACAGGGGCAAGAAAAAACTCCCTGTCAGTCAGAAAGGAACCTTAAGCAGAACCACGGCACATAAGGGGGGACCCATCTGCTTGAGGTTGGCCGGGTGGAGATAGGAAGGGGGGGAAGGGGGGATGGTTGTGTGGCAGAAGGGGAAGGGAAACAAAAAGTGTTGTGCACAGCCTGCATTTTGGTAGATGTACATAATATATATACAGACATCCGGTGGTAAATACATGATACAAACAAGACCAGTTTAATGGATATACACTGTGCTGATAGGGTTACTATTACAGGGGTAAGGAGAGAGGGAGAGGGAGAGAGGGAGAGAGAGAGAGAGAGGGAGAGAGGGAGAGAGGGAGAGAGAGAGAGAGAGAGAGAGAGAGAGAGAGAGAGAGAGAGACTGCCTGGCTAGGTGTATGGGAATATTATTTAGTAAATTCTTTAGATTTTAGTCATAAGCTTTGTAAGGATGAACAACAGTGCCCATTTTTTTGGTGACAGTCGCATCCCAGTATGCTGTACCTGGGATCTGTCGCACTCCTTCACGGTACAACATATGCTGTCTGTAGCCCAGTTTTGTTGATTAGGGGGGTATTGCATGTGTTTAGATATGTTTAGTTTATCTAATAGGGTAAAATATTTAGTTGCATATGTTTTTTGAGTCTGCTAGCGGTTGCTGTTTCGGGCGAAATTCGGTTTTCGGTTGGCTAAGCTGTGGCTAATTTGCCTTTCCTAACAGTTTGGTGAACTGTTTTACCTTGTAATTTACCTTGTATTTACCTTCCCGTTGACTTGGTGGAGGATCCACCAGAATGGGCGGGGCAACCTCCATGCCGGGATTGGCCTTGTATGTTCATGGTAATGGTATCCATGTTTGTTTGCTGGGCGAGTCTACTTGGTGAGAGCATATGGTTCTATGGGTGTGGTTGTGTGCCTCGTTGGAATGTTTCGGCCTGTGAGTGCACAGGATGTAAATGGGTCTATCTGACTGTAGTGGCTCAGGGTTGCCTGTTTCGAGACGCAATTAATGGCATATGTGGCGTCTGCTGTGTTTCTGTCTTTCTCTCCCTTTTTCTCCTTTGTCCTAGGTGTGGAGAGCTGAGGACTGGGTGACACAATCAGTGTGTTTACATGATGGTATAATTCGAATCTTTGCTTAGTCGGACTATGCTTTCTTTCGAGGGTAGGTGCTATTATCCCAATGTACATGGCAGTGAATAAATCGAATCATTGGCCGAAAGCATGTCATATCCGATACGATAGGTGGCGCTGTTTTTATTACAACTAGTGGTGATACAGCCCTTTCCGCTTGACCTCTTCACCACTACCAATAACAACAACAGTTGATTGAGCATGAATCGCGTCTGTTCATCGGTCCAGAAATGCGTGTTGCCTCTTGGGTGGTTTGTTTGTTTGTTTGTTTGTTTCTGCCAGGCCGATGTGTTTATAAGTTACATTATTCAAAGGTGAAAGATAAAAGGCGAGAGAAACGCATGCACATTCACACACACACGCGCGCAAATAATGGGTTACAGCCAAAACGCATTGCCCTTCTGCCAGTTGCATCAAATTGTTTAAGTACTTCTTCGCTGTCGATTTCCAAATCTGTGTGAATATTCATAAGAGCAAGTCCAGTCAGTCTTTTGTCAGTCATCGTACTTCGTAAGATATGTCTTAAGACGCCCCATTGTACTGAATGACCGCTCAGCAGACGCTGTGGAAACGGGCAAATGTGCCGAACTTTCCAGGGCTTGATAAAGCTCACTGCATTTGGGCTGTAGCTCATTTAGCTGTTTCCAGCTCTATATCTGCATCGTCAACGCTGGGCATTAGTTGTCCGTACTCCGATTTGATAGTTTCCCCATCGTAATAAATATGCATTCATGATATTTTTCTATGACCGAGTTTGACAGGTATTGGTCAGGTAATAGTCGAGTGACAGCTGATTTCACAAGCATTAACTTTAAACCAGAATATTATAACGTGTCGGCATAGTCGCCCCGTAATGCCGTGCAGCGGGCGCATACTGTTATACTTTATGTTATGCATGACGTTCCCTAGGCTATATGTTCCTTACCGTTCTAATTACATGTCGTTGTTCTGTGTTGGGACAGAGCTTATACAGGTGGGTGACGGTAGCACAGTCTGTTCGTGGGCATAAAGCCCGTGCCATTGTGACAGTGTGTTGTGTTTAATAAAAAGCCATAACAAATATACCACGCTTCCGTGATTTGTTACAATATAATGGTCTTGCTTCTATAATGTATAAACACGTAGGTTACAGGGTGGGTGTGGCAGAGAGAGAGAGAGGGAGAGCGATGATGCACACGGATATATCAGATTTAGCGACCGGAGCAAAGTTATGTTGCTGTAACGTTGAACTCTTTGCAATCAATAAATACAGTACTTAATAGGCTAATTGATACAATATCTCCTCGTTTGAGTGTGGTTGTTTGAGTGCAATGGGAGTGTATGATCGTTATTGTCTATAAAGCAGTGTTTCTCAAACTTTTTCAGACCAAGGACCACTTGGCCAATAAAAATTCGCGGACCATTTAACTAAATATCCCCGGAACAACATGCCTCCTACCCAAGACCTGGCGCCAGACAATTGTTAGCGCACACATGATTTTCGCGGGCTCTCCTTTTGTACGTACCAGTAGGCTAGTTATAGATATGACAATGCGCAAGGCAAAGCATCTGGAACCCTGCTCCATGTCGCAATAATGTCGTAGAAATGTCGCAATAATTTACTTGTGGCCGTCGCGGACCACACTTCATCATATTTGATAGAATGAAGAACAAATTAGTTGTGAATACTATCACCGAGTTTGAAAGGTATTTGGTCAGGTAACAGCCCTTTAACAGCTGATTTGCTTTCTGATTTGACAGTACTGCTGTGTGTTTTAAGCAAATAAAATGTGGACTGTTTACAAGCGGGCACCTGCTATCGTTGATTATACAGTAAATACGTTGTGAAATGAAACAAAAACACATCACAGTTAAAGATGTATTAGTATTGATTGATTCACATCGATATGAATGGATGACATGACTAACAAGTGGTGGGAAATTAATATGAAAGTATTTGTTCGGTGAATTAGCGCGCTCTGTCCAAACAGTCGCTGTCAACGTTTTTGTCAACACTGGCACCACATAAGTATCGTAATTTGAACGTCCTTATACGTTTTTAAGGAGGGGTTGTAAAGGTACTCATATCTTCGGACCTCTTCTGTTATGTTTGTTCATAGTCAACAAGAATAAGCTTGTGAGACAGTCTGCAGGATATTCATAAATAAACGTGTCATTAGTATGAACAGCTGAGACAACGTATCGTCTCTTTCGTTTTCCGGGTCACGACCTGGCAGGGAGGGAGGGAGGATGGCGGCGGGATCTCAAGCATGCGCAAAGACGCAAAGTCCAGTTCCTTATCCAATTCACCGTTACATGCCGCAATAGTCGAACTATCAACTGGATCGGATCGAGTTATCCAGGGGTGTTAGTCCGACTATGTGCGGTCCGACTACGATCCGACTAAGGTGCTTACATGAAACGGATAATGCGATTTCAGTCCGACTAAGGCAGTTATTCGAATCCATGTAACCACGGTCACTGTGGAGGGGTTTTACCCTCAGTTTTAGGGCTCCCAGAACAAAAGGTAAAGCCCCTCGACTGCGTCCTCCAGTCTTCGGCCCTCCACACCTAGGACAAAGGAGAAAAAGGGAGAGAGACAGAAACACAACTCATGCCACAGATTCCATTGATCACATGTGTGTGTTTGTGCTGCATTGAGCTCAGAAGATTCCAGTAACTTGTTGTGGTATGGGACCGCTGTGTGAGTGACCTTTTGTTGTGGTGCACACAGTGCACATTTTGTTGGGATTGTGTGTTGCTACTGTGGTGGTAGTAACTGTGTATAATCCGGTTTGCGGCTGTTGTGCTCCACTATGTGTGTCGCTTGTTACTGGTTTTGTGTGTTCAAGTGCAGCTTGTGTCTGAACCTCTTGTGCATGTTCATGTGTAAAGGTATCCATGTATGGTTGTTAGGCAAAGTCCACTTAGAACTACTTGGTGAGAGCATTTAGTTTCATGGGTATGGTTGTGTGCCTGGTTAGAGAGAGTTTTGGCCAAGCAAGTTGTGAACTTTTAAGAGTCTATGTGACTGTAGTGGCTCAGGGTTGCCTGTTGCAGGAGATGCAATCAATGGAATCTGTCTCTCTCCCTCTTTCTCCTTTGTCCTAGGTGTGGAGGGCTGAAGACTGGAGGACGCAGTCGAGGGGCTTTACCTTTTCTTTTAGGGCTCCTAGAGGAACCCTTTTAAGGGGGGAGGTGTTACGCCCCTCTATCTACACCACTCTACACCCCTACTGGCTTTGCAGTGGCAGTGCAACAGTCTTTGGGTGGTGAATGGGCGTAATTAGCTTGATTGTCCACACCTGAGGAGGAAAGCCATGCTGTTTGCCCTCAGAAGAGGCTTGCATTCTCACCATGCTTTGGGAGGCTGGTGTTTTGCAGTCACCATTTTATCTCACATTTTTGGTATATAGGAAATAAATACTTTATTTTCGTACAACTCTGTGGTCTGTCTTTATGTCTTTATTTATGTTGTGGCTCAGGAGCCGGGTCAACACACACACACACAGACACACCATACTTAGCCACATACAAACACACACACATACACACCATAATTAGCCACATACAAACACACACACAGACACACCATACTTAGCCACATACAAACACACACACATACACACCATACTTAGCCACATACAAACACACACACCATACTTAGCCACATGAGATGTGCTGTATGGTGCTGTATGTGTGTATGGTGCTGTATGGAAAGTGCTCTATGTGTGGAGGCTTGAAGACCCTGGCAGGTCAGTGGAATGCTGCCCACATACACACACACACACGCACACACACACACACACACACACACACACACACAGGCTGCATACATCAAGAACAGGAAAACACACCCCTGCACAAACCATTATTTCAATCTGCTGTTTTATGCTACATTTATCCACAGGCTGCAGCTCCACCTAGTGGCCATGCAGTCCCTAACTTCCCTGAGTTCTCTACCTGCCCACATCTACTCTATAAAACACACACACGCACACACACACACACACACACACACCTGAGTCCTCTACCTGCCCACATCTACTCTATAAAACACACACACGCACACACACACACACACACCTGAGTCCTCTACCTGCCTGTACACAAACACACACACATACACGTATACACAAACAGAACTTTTACCTGCCTGTATACACACACACACACACACATATATATACAAACAGAACAACTACCTGCCTGTACACGCACACACACACACACACTTCTACTTGCCTGTACACACACACACTTCTACCTGCCTGCACAGACGCACACACTTCTACCTGCCTGTACACAAATACACACACACTTCTACCTGCGTGCACACACACACATACACACACTTCTACCTGCATGCACACACACACACTTCTACCTGCCTGTACACACACACCCTCTCTCCACAATCACTTCAGTTTGTGCAGACACAAATTCTGAAATCACAGATCATTTTTCACTAACACACACACACACCTAGACACACACACACACACTTCTACCTGCCTGTACACACACATACAAACACTTTTACCTGCCTGTACATACACACACACACAAACACACTTCTACCTGCCTGTACACACACACACATAAACCTCTACCTGCCTGTACACACACACACACACACACACACACACACACACTTCTACCTGCCTGTACACACACACACATTAACCTCTACCTGCCTGTACACACACACACACACACACACACACACACACACTTCTACCTGCCTGTACACACACACACATAAACCTCTACCTGCCTGTACACACACACACACACACACACAACACACACTTCAACCTGCCTGTACACACACACAGCACCTCACTCCACAATCACTTCAGCTTGTGCAGACACAAATTCTGAAATCACAGATCATTTTTCACACACACACACACACACACACACACACACACACACACACTCACACACACTCACACAAACACCTTCACCTGCTCCACTCTCACACTCATCTTCTGTTCTCAGCTGTCCCAGACTAGGCAGGTGTGATGAGTAATCCCATTGGCTCTGTGTCCTTCACCTGTGTGTGTGTGTGTGTGTGTGTGTGTGTGTGTGTGTGTGCAGGTGTGATGAGTAATCCAATTGGCTTTGTGTCCTCCACCTGCCCGTGGGAGACTAGAGAGTAGACAGCCAGGACGTGTGTGTGTGTGTGTGTGTGTGTAAGGAGCAGTGCTGGCCCATTAGGGCTCCTACCGTGAGGCGCGTGATGTGTCTGTTCAGGAGGTGAGGATGATGACTGTGTGTGTGTGTGTGTGTGTGTGTGAGTGCGTTTGTGCATGCGTGCGTTTGAGTGTGTGTGTGTGTGTGTGTGTGTGTGTGTGTGCAGTGCTGGCCCATTAGGGCTCCTACCGTGAGGCGCGTGATGTGTCCGTTTAGGAGGTGATGATGATGACTGTGCCCTGTAACGTGTGTGTGTGTGTGTGTGTGTGTGTGTGTGTGTGTGTGTGTGTGTGGATGGGGATTTGAGATTCCTTGAGATCAGTGGTGATCTCCTCCTCATCACACTCATTCCCACGCTTCACCAGAACATGTAGACTACTCGTAATCATCCACAACACACACACACACACATGCACTCGCACAAACACACACACACACACACGCACAAATACACGCATGCACACACACACGCACAAACACACACTCGCACACACACATGTATGCACGCGCACAAACACACACACACACATGCACGCGCACAAACACATCCACAAACACACACGCACAAATACACGCATCCACACACGCACAAGCACACACACATGCACACACATGCACGCGCAGAAAAACACACGCACACACACATATGCACGTGCACAAACGTACAGACACACGCACACAGACAAACACAAAGACATGCACTCACGCACACACACATGCAAATGCACAAACACACACGCATATGTACACAGACTCACAAGTTCATACTCAAAAAACAAATACACACACATGTACACATACACACATGCTCATAATCAAACACACACATTTTGGCCCTGAACTCACTGGGACTAGCCAGGTCTCGCCAGGTCTCAGTATCCGTGGGAGATTAGTTCAGTAAGCTGGAACATCTCAGATTTTAAGAGGCAGAGCAGAGATCACACACACTGCGTTCCTCAGCAGGGACACACACACACACACACACACACACACACACACACACACACAGTACTCAATCTCACACACACACACAGATATTCATGTGACTGTAGATGACCCCACATCTCAGGACAGAAGGGCAGAGGCTGCAGTACCTCTACAGAACCAGACACAGAACCAGACACTAGTCTACCTCTACAGAACCAGACACTAGCACTGGTACAAGTGTGTGTGTGATGTGTTTGAAAGTATGTGAACTGAGCACCAGCTGAGAGGGAGTCTCCACGCTGAAATAAACTACAGAATCCTGACTGCGTCCTCCGGTCCCTTCTTCAACTTTGGCGTGCTCATTTAGATTCTATCAGTCAGGTTTATGTTTATCAATTGCATGTACTTGTTTAGAGGGAATTGTGTGAGTAGCCAAAAAAACGACATGAAACATGGAATTAGTGTATGTGCAAAAGTAATTGAACCCCCAGCTGCATTGGTAAAGTCAAGTAGGTAACAGATTTGGATGCTTAATTAGTCAATTAGTCAATTAAGCAAACCAATCAAATGAGACATCCTTAGGAAAAGGGTTGGGCAACACAGATTAAAAGAGAGAGGAAACCAACCAAACTACTGTAGTGCCAAGGTGTACCGTATGGAAGTCCATTCTCTGGACAGATGAGTCCAAGATAGAATGATTTACACAATAATAATATGGACCACTCCATATTATCCAGGGAAACATGAATTCTCAGGCCTATCAACAAATTCTTGATCAGAATCTCCGGCCATCAGTCAGCGAGTTGAAGCTGGGCCGAAAATGGGTTTTTCAACAAGACCCAAAGCATATACCAGCAGAACTACCAAGGAATGGCTTAAAAGAAAGAGGATTCATACTCTGGATTGGCTTAGTCAAAGTCCGGAGCTCAATCCAATAGAAATGTTGTGGCTAGACCTGAAGACGTTTGGTTGAAGTAACGGCTGCAAAAGGAGGTGCCACAAGCTACTAACTAAAATGGTTTGCATACTTTTGCACATGTCACATTTTCAGTTTTTGTGAGAAACCACTTTTTTTTTTATAAATAATGAAAATACATAAATTGTCTTTGTTTGTGTCCATTATTTGGAAAGTCTGCTTTACAAATTGGTGTTTGGATGTACATTTAATAAGGTTATCTTACATTTTTGTACAAATTCAATGACCATATCTGGAGGGTTCACAAACATTCAAGCAGCACTGTATGTGTGTGTGTGTGTGTGTGTATATATATATATATATATATTTATATATATGTGTGTGTGTGATGTATTTGAAAGTATGTTTGTGTGTGTGTATGTATACTGTATATATGTGTGTGTGTGGAACTATGGTGATCAGGTTCTGTAAGAATGACTAGAACGGGGTGTGAATATATGCATGATTCATGAGGTGCACTGGTGTTGGAACACAGAATATTATCTCATAAAAATATAAAAACTCCTACTCTTGTTTAAATGTTTTATTTAAACATTAGAAATACAATAAACAATAACAATGTCTCAATATTAAAGAATGAACTTGAATTAAAAATGGTGTTCCCTGTGTCGTTCAGGGTGCTTCCTCTGATTGGGTAGATGTTGGTGACGTGTGTTCTGATTGGGTAGATGTTGGTGATGTGTGTTCTGATTGGGTAGATGCTGGTGATGTGTGTTCTGATTGGTTAGATGTTGGTGATGTGTGTTCTGATTGGGTGAAGGTCAGGGGAACCACACAGGCCTCCTTCAGCTCAGTCTTGCTGGGTTGGCAGTGAGCACCTCCGGCCAGAAGGGGGCAGCAGCTCCCCTTCCTGCAGGAACACAGAAGAGGCAAAGTGAGCACAGATCACACACACACACACAAACTACCCCCTACCCCCTACCCTCTCACCCCCACTCCTTTTCCATACTACCCCCTACACCCTCTCCCTACCCACTCTGAATCCGTTTGTGCGCTCACGTTGGGGG
>NC_045171.1:22680606-22683106 GCF_900700415.2 Clupea harengus | reverse complement strand
GTTATGAGGTGTGTTATGAGGTTATGAGTTGTGTTATGATGTTATGAGGTAATGAGGTTATGAGGAGATTATGTTATGAGGTGTGTTATGATGTTATGAGGTTATGAGGTGTGTTATGATGTTATGAGGTGTGTTATGATGTTATGAGGTGTGTTATGAGGTGTGTTATGAGGTTATGAGTTGTGTTATGATGTTATGAGGTGTTTTATGAGGTTATGATGTTATGAGGTGTGTTATGATGTTATGAGGTTATGAGGTGTGTTATGATGTTATGAGGTGTGTTATGATGTTATGAGGTGTGTTATGATGTTATGATGTGTTATAACCACTTCCAAAACAGAACGCACAATACACAATAAAACTCACTACATTTAACAACACACACATATTCTCATCTAGAGCTCTCTCTTCCCTCCTCCTCTCTCTCTCACTTTTCTCTCCTCCTCTCTCTCACACTCTTCTCTCCCCCTCTCGCTCTCTCTCTCCCTCATCTCCTCCTCTCTCTCTCTATTCTGTCCACCTCTCTCTCTCCCTCCTTTCCCCCCTCCTCTCTCTCTTTCTCTCTCCCTCTCTCCTATCCTCCTCTCTCTCTCCCTCCATTCTCCCTCCTCTCTCTCTCTCCCTCTGTTCTATCCTCCTTTCTCTCCCTCCCTCCCTCACTTCCCACTCCTCTCTCCCTCTCTTCTTTCCTCCTCTCTCTCCCTTCCCCCTCCCTCTCTCTCTCTCTCTTCTCTCCTCCTCTCTCTCTCTTTCCCTCTCTCTCTGCTCCTTGGCTATGAGGTGTGTTATGAGGTTATGAGGTGTGTTATAATGTTATGAGGTGTGTTATGATGTTATGAGGTGTGTTATGAGGTTATGAGGTGTGTTATGAGGTTATGAGTTGTGTTATGATGTTATGATGTTATGAGGTTATGGGGTTATGGGGTGTGTTATGATGTTATGAGGTTATGAGGTGTGTTATGATGTTATGAGGTGTGTTATGATGTTATGAGGTTATGAGGTTAAGGGGTGTGTTATGATGTTATGAGGTTATGAGGTGTGTTATGAAGTTGTGAGGTTATGAGGTGTGTTATGAGGTTATGGGGTGTGTTATGAGGTTAGGAGGTGTGTTATGAGGTTATGGGGTTATGAGGTGTGTTATGAGGTTATGGGGTGTGTTATGATGTTATGATGTTATGAGGTTATGATGTTATGAGGTGTGTTATGATGTTATGAGGTTATGATGTTATGATGTTATGAGGTGTGTTATGATGTTATGAGGTGTGTTATGATGTTATGATGTTATGAGGTTATGAGGTTATGGGGTGTGTTATGAGGTTATGAGTTGTGTTATGATGTTATGAGGTGTGTTATGAGGTGTGTTATGAGGTGTGTTATGATGTTATGAGGTGTGTTATGAGGTTATGATGTTATGAGGTGTGTTATGATGTTATGAGGTTATGTGGTGTGTTATGATGTTATGGGGTGTGTTATGAGGTGTTTTATGAGGTGATGATGTTATGATGTTATGAGGTGTGTTATGATGTGTGTTATGAGGAGATTATGTTATGATGTGTGTTGTGAGGTTATGGGTGTGTTATAACCACTTCCAAAACTGAATGCACAATACACAATAAAACTCACAACATTTAACAACACACACATATTCTCATCCAGAGCTCTCTCTTCCCTCCTCCTCTCTCTCACTCTTCTCTCCCCCTCTCTCTCTTTTCTCCTCCTCTCTCTCACACTCTTCTCTCCACCTCTTGCTCTCTTTCACTCTCTTTCTCCTCCTCTCTCTCCCTCTCTTCTATCATCCTCCCTCTCTCTCCTTCCCTTCCCCCCTCCCCTCTCTCTCTCTCTCTTCTGTCCTCCTCTCTCTCCCTCCATTCTCCCTCCTCTCTCTCTCTCCCTCTGTTCTATCCTTCTCTCTCTCTCCCTCTCTTCTGTCCTCCTTCTCTCTCCCTCCCTTCCCCCCTCCCCTCTCTCTCTCCCTCTCCTCTATCCTCCTCTCTCTCCCTCTTTTCTGTCCTCCTCTCTCTCCCTCTTTCTGCTGTCCTCTCTTCCTCTCCTCTCCCTCCTTTCTCCCTCCTCTCTCTCTCTCTCCTCTCCTCTATCCTCCCTTTCTCTTTCTCCCTCTCCCCCTCCCTCTCCTCTCCTCTTCTTTCCTCCCTCCTTCCCTCTCTCTCTCTCTCTGTTCTATCCTCTTTCTCTTTCTCCCTCCCCCTCCTCTCTCCCTCTCTTCTGTCCTCTCTCTATCCCACCTCTCTCTCTCTCTGTTCTATCCTCCTTTCTCTTTCTCCCTCCCTCCCTCCTCTCCCCTCCCTCTTCTGCCTCCTCTCTATCCCTCCCTTCCCCCTCCTCTCTCCTCTCTTCTATCCTCCTCTCTCTCCTCCCTCCCTTCCCCTCCTCTCTCTCTTTCCCTCTCTCTCTGCTCCTTGTTCAGGGCAGTTATATTTGATATTGTCTATCCTGTCATCACATGATAGAGGTCAAGGGTTGTGAATCTGTGGTGGGTCTC
>NC_045171.1:22673106-22675606 GCF_900700415.2 Clupea harengus | reverse complement strand
TTCAGAGAGTATTCAGGAAATGGAATGTATCTGTGATTTGCATGCAGATCTGTAAACCATAAAACTCACATACACGCACACACACACATTAAGGGACATGCACACAAAGAAGACAAAGGTGACCTTAACACCCTCACTGAGACAGTAAACTTCTGAAGGAGCTTTCACACCCACCCACACACACACACACACACACACACACACACATGCACACATGACCACACACATTCACACAAACACACTCCAAACCACCATCACACACACACACACACAGACACACACACACACACTTAAGGCCATCGTACCGTTCAGAGGACTGCAGTTAAGGTCTTCAGTCTGCAGAGGAGGACAGCAAAAAAACACACACACACACACACACACACACACACACCACACACACCACACACACACACACACACACAAAAACACACACACACACCACACACACAAAAACACACACACACACACACCACACACACACACACACACACACACACACACACACAGTTAAGGCCTTCAGGCTGCAGGGTAGAACAGCAGTGACATCAGTGCTGCAGTCAGGATGGAACTCAAAGACAAAAATGATTACATGCAACTTTGGAGAGTGTGTGTGTGTGTGTGCGTGTGTGTGTGTGCGTGTGTGTGTGTGTGTGTGGAAGTATGTGTATGTGTGAGTGTGTGTGTGTGTGTGTGTGTGTGTGTGTGTGTGTGGATGTATGTGTGCCTCACCTGTGTAATACTTATTTCTGCCTCTGCTCTGGGCTCGTTGTGTTGGGTCTGGCTGGTGCCGGCGGGACTCCTGTGCTGCTTGTTCAGCTGGGAAGGGTTGGGCAGGATGGATGTGTGTGTGATGTGACTGTGTGCTGTTGGGTTGAGTTGTGTGTTAGTGTGTGTGTGTGGTGTTGGGTTGGGTTGTGTGTTAGTGTGTGTTTGTGTGTGTGGTGTTGGGTTGGGTTGTGTGTTAGTGTGTGTGTGTCCTGTTGGGTTGGGTTGTGTGTTAGTGTGTGTGTGTGGTGTTGGGTTGAGTTGTGTGTTAGTGTTAGTGTGTGTGTGTGGTGATGGGTTGGGTTGTGTGTTAGTGTGTGTGTGGTGCTGTTGGGTTGAGTTGAGTGTTAGTGTGTGCTGTTGGGTTGAGTTGTGTGTTAGTGTGTGTGTGTCCTGTTGGGTTGGGTTTGTGTGTTAGTGTGTGTGTGAGGTGTTGGGTTGGGTTGTGTGTTAGTGTGGTGTGTGTGGTGTTGGGTTGAGTTGTGTGTTAGTGTGTGTGTCTGGTGTTGGGTTGGGGTTGTGCGTTAGTGTGTGTGTGTGGTGTTGGGTTGGGTTGTGCGTTAGTGTGTGTGTGTGGTGTTGGGTTGGGTTGTGTGTTAGTGTGTGTTTGTGTGTGTGGTGTTGGGTTGGGTTGTGTGTTAGTGGTGTGTGTGTGGTGTTGGGTTGAGTTGTGTGTTAGTGTGTGTGTGTGGTGTTGGGGTTGAGTTGTGTGTTAGTGTGTGTTTGTGTTGTGTGGTGTTGGGTTGGGTTGTGTGTTAGTGTGTGTGTGAGGTGTTGGGTTGAGTTGTGTGTTAGTGTGTGTGTGTGGTTTTGGGTTGAGTTGTGTGTTAGTGTGTGTGTGAGCTGTTGGATTGTGTTGAGTGTTAGTGTGTGGTGTTGGGTTGAGTTGTGTGTTAGTGTGTGTGTGTGTGTGTGGTGATGGGTTGGGTTGTGTGTTAGTGTATGTTTGTGTGTGTGGTGTTGGGTTGGGTTGTGTGTTAGTGTGTGTGTGTGGTGTTGGGTTGAGTTGTGTGTTAGTGTGTGTGTGTGGTGTTGGGTTGAGTTGTGTGTTAGTGTGTGTTTGTGTGTGTGGTGTTGGGTTGGGTTGTGTGTTAGTGTGTGTGTGTGGTGTTGGGTTGAGTTGTGTGTTAGTGTGTGTGTGTGGTGTTGGGTTGAGTTGTGTGTTAGTGTGTGTGTGTGGTGTTGGGTTGAGTTGTGTGTTAGTGTGTGGTGTTGGGTTGGGTTGTGTGTTAGTGTGTGGTGTTGGGTTAAGTTGTGTGTTAGTGTGTGTGTGTGTGTGTGGTGATGGGTTGGGTTGTGTGTTAGTGTGTGTTTGTGTGTGTGGTGTTGGGTTGGGTTGTGTGTTAGTGTGTGTGTGTGGTGTTGGGTTGAGTTGTGTGTTAGTGTGTGTGTGTGGTGTTGGGTTGAGTTGTGTGTTAGTGTGTGTTTGTGTGTGTGGTGTTGGGTTGGGTTGTGTGTTAGTGTGTGTGTGTGGTGTTGGGTTGAGTTGTGTGTTAGTGTGTGTGTGTGGTGTTGGGTTGAGTTGTGTGTTAGTGTGTGTGTCTGGTGTTGGGTTGAGTTGTGTGTTAGTGTGTGGTGTTGGGTTGGGTTGTGTGTTAGTGTGTGGTGTTGGGTTAAGTTGTGTGTTAGTGTGTGGTGTTGGGTTAAGTTGTGTGTTAGTGTGTGTGTGTGGTGTTAGGTTGAGTTGTGTGTTAGTGTGTGTGTGTGGTGTTGGGTTGGGTTGTGTGTTTGTGTG
>NC_045171.1:22653106-22665606 GCF_900700415.2 Clupea harengus | reverse complement strand
TTTATGATGATATGATACCTTTTCTTCAATGGCATTCAGCTGGGCTTTCAAGTTTTCATTTTCTTTTACCTAAAGGAGGAAAACCAAAGCACTGGTTATGCCTCTATTCCTCTGTTTTAAGAAGTCAGGTGATAAATACATCCATGTTGCACTGGCTGTGACCGAGCTAATATAAGTGTTATCTTGTAAGTGTGTGTGTGTGTGTGTGTGTGTGTGTGTGTGTGTGTGTGTGTGACCTAGCAAATAGAAGTGTTATCTTGTTGAGTTGAGTTTATGTAGAGCTAACACACATAGCTTCAAGTAGCTATAATGGGGTGTGATGTCATATAAGAGCAGAGCTCTTGATAGTTTAGTAGAGTTAGCAGTGGCTCTAGCTAAAGTGAGTAAGTGGCTAAAATTACCAGATTTAGTCGTCATGTGACACTATCTGAAATGTGCATAGAGAGTATAGAGGTAGTCCAAGCTATAATGAGAGTTAGCAGCACTGCTAGCTACAATGAGCAGAGTTAGCAGCAGTGCTGGTGCAATGATCAGAGTCAGTTGTAGCAGTAGCTAATATTAGCATAGTTAGCAGCAGCGCTAGTTTAAATTAGCAGCAAAGGTGCTGGGTACCAGAGAGCTGATGGCGGCATGGGTGACTCTCTCCTGGTCCTGACTCTCCCTCAGAGCCTGACGCACCTCATCCAGCTCCTCAGCCAAGGACTGCGCTCTCACTGCCGCCAGCTGGGCACTGCAGACACACATATAGATACACACACACACGTGCACACACACACATGTAGATACACACACACACACATGCACACACACATGTAGATACACACACACACGTGTGCACACACATATAGATACACACACACACACACACACACACACACACGTGCACACACACACATGTAGATACACACACACACATGCACACACACATATAGATACACACACACATATAGATACACACACACAAGTAGATACAAACACACGTGCACACACACATGTAGATACACACACATGCACACACATAGATACACACACACACATGTAGATACATACACACACACAAATAGCACAGGTAAGTGGGACTGACATATGCAAACACATACAGTAGGCTGATTAATTGACTGTTGGTTGGGGACCTGTAGTTTTGGCATCTCAGTACTTTGGGGAACCTGGCGTATTTCAGGTACCTGGCCAGTTTGGTGCGTAACTCGGTCATCTCCATGGTGAGCTGTAGGTTGAGGTCATCGCCATGGGCAACAGCCCTCATCAGCACTGCATTCTGATCACGGAGCTTCTGACAGACGTGTTTCACCTCCGCCAACTCACACTGCAGCAGCTGGAGCTCACTAACAACACACACACACACACACACACACACACACACACACACACACACACACACACACACACACACACACACACACACACACACACACACACACAATTATGATCTATCCATGGTAATAACCATGTTGTTTGAGAAGCTTTCTATTCATAGTAGTGAGATTTTCTTTTAGGCACACACACACACACACACTTCTCTGACGCCTATGGTGCCTTGGAGGTGAGCTTAGAGCTGAGGTCACACACACACACACACACACACCGATTCAAACTTGTACATAACTATCTGCGATCGGAAATGTCATACAATTGTTTGAATGGATTGGTCAAATGTTCAGTTGAGCATCAAATCCCTTTTAAATGGCAAGTCAACTGTATTAATTCATAAAAAAACTCAATTAGATGTAAAAAAGTGAATCAGAGGTCAAAAAGTGAATTAGAGGTCAAAAAGTGATACATGTCTTTCCCTTATTCGTATTTTGCACTTGGATGGTCTTCCCCCGACTATGTGTGAGGTTATATTTCTATAGGTAGGTTGTGTGTGTGATGTTATATTTCTATAGGTAGATTGTGTGTGTGTGAGGTTATATTTCTATAGGTAGGTGTACAGTAACAGGTTCTTACTGACCTACGACTGTCATCTGTCTCAGGATCTGAAGGAGAAAATTCAGCACCTAGAACACACACACACACACACACACACACACACATTCACACACACACA
The DNA here is from genome assembly GCF_900700415.2 of Clupea harengus. Classification (NCBI taxonomy): domain Eukaryota; kingdom Metazoa; phylum Chordata; class Actinopteri; order Clupeiformes; family Clupeidae; genus Clupea; species Clupea harengus. The sequence goes on along the minus strand of NC_045171.1, from coordinate 22,663,541 downwards.
CACACACATTCACACACAAACACACACACACATCCAAACAAACACAAACAAACACACATGCACATACATTAGTACATACATACCCACCTATCTTCACACATACATACACACATACACATATCCATACACACACACTAGTTTTGAGAGTGTGTTACCCTGGGCTGTATCTCTCACAGGCTCAGCTGGATTCTGACTGGAGTCTCTGAAACACACACACACACACACACACACACACATATTACACACATGATACAGAATCACACACAACACATACGTACATATTAAATACATGATACACACTCACACATACACACAACACACGTACATATTACACACATGGTACACACTTACAGACACACACACACACACACACACACACATATTACACACAAGATACCTACTTACACACTCTCACACACACATACATACACACCCACACATAGACTCTGCAGGCCCATCTTGTCATACAACAACTTCATGCAACATTATTATAGCACGTGAGCTGCATTACAACTTTGTGTGTGTGTGTGTGTGTGTGTGGTACCTCTGCTGGCTGCAGTGCTGTATCCAGGTGTTCATGATGGAGTGTGTGTGTGTGTGTGTGTGTGTGTGTGTGTGTGTGTGTGTGTGTGTGTGTGTGTGGTACCTCTGCTGGCTGCAGTGCTGTATCCAGGCGTTCATGATGGAGTGTATGTGTGTGTGTATGTGTGTGTTTGGTGTGTGTGTGTGTGTGTGTGTGTGTGTGTGTGTGTGTGTGTGTGTGTGTGTGTGTGTGTGTGAGTGAGGTACCTCCGCTGGCTGCAGTGCTGTATCCAGGCGTTCATGATGGAGTGTGTGTGTGTGTGTGTGTGTGTGTGTGTGTGTGTGTGTGTGTGTGAGGTACCTCTGCTGGTTGCAGTGCGTATCCAGGCGTTCATGACGGAGTGGAATCTGAGCCGGTTCAGTGCTGGGTCCGCCCCCTGAGGGTCCAGCATGCTTTGCAGCAACACCAGCTCTTCATGACCGCTGCTCTGACCAATCACAGAACGCAGGTACCGCAGTACATCTGAGCCACGCACCTGACCTGCCAACACACACACACACACACACAGACACAGACACAGACACAGACACACACACACACACACACACATACCACACACACACACACACACACACACACACCACACACACACACACACTATAAAACTGAGCCTGGTTCGGAGGTAAGCGTGTTTGCGTGTAGGAGGTGTGAACTGTGTTTACCTGTTGCCATGACGTCACACGCCTCAAAAGTGATGTCCAGGAGTTCCCTTTCGTCAGCCTCGCCCCTTCCTGAAACCCTCCCCTGTTCCTCACTGTGGGCCAATGAACTCACTGCAGGACACATGCATCACACAACACATAAACAGAGATATGCACCACATACACACACACACACCACACACGCATGCATCTCACACACATAAACAGAGATATGCATCACACACACATAACCAGAGATATGCATCACACACACACAGACATACTCTCACACACACACACAGACATGCACACTGTGACGACCCCGCCTCTTTTGGTTGCTGGGCTGGCTGTTTGTCTGTCTATGTGTTTGTCTTGCAGATGACCAGCAGGTGTGTTCAGCTCATCAGTGATTGGGAACACCTGGGACCAGGTACTATAGGAGCAAATCCACTGGTTCCAAAGGAGATTCTGACAGAGCTTCAGACAGAGATTCGGAGCGAGACAAGGGAAACTTTGCTTCCTACGCTCTGCTCGTGCCATGCTCATCTTTGCGTACTTTTCACAATACAACACTCCACTTACTGACCTAGCATGCAGGCATACACGCTAACGCTTACTGATTCACTGACTGCCACACCTCACCGTAGCTTGGACTGTTAGTGTCCGGGCTAATTGTAATAAATTCTTAGTGTTTTGGCTTTTAAACTCTGTGAACGTCTGTTATTTGTCATGGTCTGTGAGCTGGACATGACAATCACACACACAGACATGTATCACACACACATAAACAGAGATATGCATCACACACACACACACATGCATCACACACAGATAAACAGAGATATGCATCACATACACACACATAAACACACACACACAGACATGCATCACACACACACAAACATGCATCACACACACATAAACAGAGATATGCATCACATACACACACATAAACACACACACACACAGACATGCATCACACACACACAAACATGTATCACACACACATAAACAGAGATTTGCATCACACACACACACACATGCATCACACACACACAGACATGCATCAAACACATACAAATGCATCACAAACACATGCATGCATCACACGCACATACATCACACACACACAAATAGATACACACATGCACAACACACACACACACAAACACCCAAACAGATGCATCACACACACATATGCATCACACACACAGACATGCATCACACACACACAAATGCATCACACACATGCATGCATCACACGCACATACATCACACACAAAGAGATACACACATACACAACACACACACACACCCAAACAGATGCATCACACACACAGATACACCCATGCATCACACAGACATTCATTGGAAATGTATGTGTGGGTGTGTGTACTCATACCGGTTGAGTGTGTGTGTGGTTATGTGTGGGTGTGTGTACTCATACCGGTTGTGTGTGTGTGTGGTTATGTGTGGGTGTGTGTACTCATACCGGTTGGGTGTGTGTGTGGTTATTAGGGGTGGGAATCTCTTGGCACCTCACGATTCGATTCGATTCCGATTCAGTGGTCAACGATTCGATTCTAAACCGATTATCGATTCTAAACCGATTATCGATTCAAAACCGATTATCGATTATCAATTCTAAACCGATAAAACGATTATGGATGCATGTCGATTTTTAAAACATTTGAGTTTGCTACTTAGAGTCTCAAATCACTTCCTACTTTGTGTTTGATAATTAAAGAAAATCAACAGGGGGGTATTCGTCGTAGCTCGCTAAGCGGTTTAGCGAGCTAATTTTCAGGCTAAGATAAAAAACGCCCCTCTTTTTGGTTCGTGGAAGCAACTTTTGATAAATCACCATAGTTACATATCGATTAGCACTAACCTGCTCCAGGGCAGGCTAACTTAAGTGTAGCTGGATAAGCTTGCCACACCCCCGGAAAAAGGAGGGATCCCATTGACCAAGGACTGATATTAGAGTTAGATTAGCGGAGGGAGAGAGTTCTTTGCGATCGCCAAGATCCATTATTCTTGTATGAGCGCTACCGATTCAGCCGACAAGGAATCATTAATTTACAAGACCTTCTCGAGTCATTTATTGCAAACACCACAGTCGAACATTGACTGTCTTGCGCTTTTTTGCGAGTGGTACATTTTTGTAGTGTCGGTGATGCGGAGAACAAAGCACTCATAATTATATGAGTGTTATTAGTACACCATAGCATATCATTATTGTAGAAAATGATTACGGTGGACTCATGATAAGAATAGAGAGAAATACAGACAATTTATTTTCACTGCTTCAATTTATTGCATTTGTTATTAATAACATTTAGTCATTTAACAGACGCTTTATTCAAAGGCGACTTCCAAGGAAATGTAAAACTACATGGAGGAAGGAGGTGAGGGGATGTGAACTAGCAACCATGCAGATTCAAACCGGTAGACGAAAACTCTGTACCAGCTGACACTTGCCGTCAGGGATTCATACATAGATATCACCTATAAACACCCAACAACACCTTGCTCTCACAGCGGTGGTGGTGTTGAATTTTGCCATGATTATGGTCTTGTATTCTCATAAGCGTTCATGTTCATCTCCTACTCGCCAGCGGAGAAAAAAGATCCCTTTCTCTTTGAGTTTAGAACCATTATACCGTTAGAAAATCATGGTTTTGGTGATCGACCTTTCCTGCCTTTTGAAGTAGGACGTGCACGCGCAAATGCCATGATAACTTTAGCCTGCTTGAAATTAACCACATGATTAGGATGCGGGTCAGCCGTTAACGAACCGATATTTGCTGTTCTCAATAAGCTCGCTAATCTTAACGGGCTAAAAGGCCAATTGATTAACTTAGCTTCAATCCTACGACGAACGTACCCCAGATGAATTACCTTCTCTATTTTTTATTAGAGAAAAAGCTTTTCCTTGTCACAATTATGACTTTCAATGAACAATGCAATACTCGATGCAGCTTGCATTTTAACACAAAATGGATGTGTAAATATATAAATAAATAAATAAATTTAATTTAAAAAAATTGTTTTTATTATTAAAAATCGATTATGTGTGGGTGTGTGTCCTCATACCTGCTGGGTTGTGTGCAGAGTGCTGAGAGACTTGGTCCTGCAGGGTCTGGGTGTTGGGTGGGCCCGGTTGATGGTTCTGGTTGTTGGGTGGGCCGGTTGATGGTTTCTGGGTGTTGATGGGCCCGGTTGATGTTCTGGGTGTTGGGTGGGCCCAGTTGCCTGAAGCCAGCCACTCCGAGGACAAAGTGAGGAGACGCCATGGGTTCACTGGCCAGGAATGATGTCAATGGCAGGACGTTATCAATCAACACAACAGAGCAAAACACAACTCTAGAGAATAACACATTACAACTTCACACTAGGACCCTGACCTGACCCTAACCCTAGGAACGTCAGGAGAACACAACACTGATAGAACACAACATACCAGCCAACACACCATAGAACACAACATACCAGTCATCAACACACCATAGAACACAACATACCAGTCATCAACACACATAGAACACAACATACCAGTCATCAACACACCATAGAACACAACATACCAAGCCAACACAACACTGACAGATTTCAATACACGTTCCAGCCCAGCATATAGTCAAGCAACAGATCCAGTTTTGAAGTGCAACATGATAACGGAAATTATGCCCTCCAACACATACACAAACAAACACACACACACACACACACACACACACACACACACACACACACACACACACACACACACACACACACACACGCCCCTTTGAATAGACAGACTTACTTCCCAGGTGGAGAGCCTTTGGTCAGGAGATGCTGTAGGAGCCACCATACCCACACCAGGCTGAGAGCTGAAGTTCTCTCTATGGTCCTGTGTTCTCTCTATGGTCCTGTGTTCTCTCTATGGTCCTGTGTTCTCTCTATGGTCCTGTGTTCTCTCTATGGTCCTGTGTTCTCTTACTCTGTGTTCTCCTACTCTGTGTTCTATAGCTCTGGACCTCTCTGCTCTATGCTGCTCCACACCACAAATTCTCACCAGAGTTAGCAGTTAGCAGTTAGCACAGCTGCTACTAAGAAGCCTCTTCAGGGGTCTTAGAGGCGTGTTTGGCTGCTCAGAGCACACACACACGCCCACACACACACACACCCACGCACACACACACACACACGCACACGCGCGCACACACACACACACACACACGCACACACGCTCACACACACACACAGAGACAGTCAGACACACACACACACACACACACATCAAAACCAGCTGACATTCTTCCCCACTCCCTTCCTCCTGCCTTGCTAGTGTCGACCTCACAACACAACAGAATAATGCCTTGATGGACGCCGATCATTAGCATGCAGGTTTACCATATCAAATGATTCAGGCCAACCTACTCACACAATTCACCATCTCTCTGTCTCTCTCCTACTCACACACACACACACACACACACACACACACACACACACTCTCTCTCTCCCAACCTAATCACACAATTCACCATCTCTCTCCTACTCACACAATTCACCATCTCTCTCCTACTCACACAATTCACCATCTCTCTCCTACTCACACAATTCACCATCTCTCTCTCTCTTCCTCCCCCCCCCCCCCTTGTTTCTCCCCCTCCCAACCTGTATCTGTGAAGTTCCATGTCATTTTGCATTGGAGAAAAAGACTAACTACTGGAAGATTGAATGAAAGGATGACTATGTGGCACTCTTACAGCCAGGATAAACTTCGGGCATCTTTCCTGACCACAGATCAAGAATGGGTTTAATTTCCACCTTTCAGTGAATCAGGAAATACAGACCAAGAAGAAGTGCCGGTTACTGTCACAGGGACAGTCACCATTGGTCACAGTATCTCCCCATTTTAAGAATACAAAATAATGTATTTTTTTTTAAGTCATCATGATGTTGGCTAATCCATTCATTTATTTCCGTTCACTCACATCGGCAATCTCACGTGCACCCAGTGACGCACTGTAGCTATCTTTGGGAAACAAATAGCCGTCTGTATGAGAAAAAAACCGGCTGTGTGTTTATAAGCACATCGCGGCCTGCATTTCCAGTTCCCATAAGCAGCCATCTTTCTGGCTCTTTCTTTTTCCTCTTCCAGAATGTCGCTAGAGGGCAGAGTTTCCCCTTCTCTTCGAGTGCAAAACTCACCCGGATGTTTTCCACCGTGAGAAGGAAGTGATCTCGCCTGGTACTGGCTCTGGTTCATTTCACGGTAGTTGTGCTGGAGAAACCGCGCACGAAGTAAACTTATCCTGACTGAAAGCGTGATTGACCACTGCACCCGTCACAATGTCTCGGGGATCTATAGAAATCCCCTTACGGGACACTGATGAGGTGAGTGGCTTCAGATTTACTCTTTGTCTGAGTTGTATGAAATTATATCTAGCGAACTTGGTTAGCGTCTTACCCAACTTGCTAATGTTGGCTAACGTTATAGGGGAAGCTTGGCGTTATCTAATGTTTCGGTCTCAGTAGCCGTCTAGCTTACGTTTCGGTCTCGGTAGCCGTCTAGCTTGGTCGGTTGGCAGGCGACAGCTGTGGGTGTTGCAAACCTGATCAATGTCACACATAAACGTGATCGATATCGCAACAATGCCTCACTTGCAAAGTTTCTCTTCATGCGTTTTTGATCAAGAGGCAGCGAGCCTGTTGTGTAGTACATGTATGAGTTTCACAGTCAGGAGTATCGATCATCATAAGTTATAGAGTTGCACAGTCAGGAGTATCGATCATCATAAGTTATAGAGTTGCACAGTCAGGGGTATCGATCATCATATAATATGGAGTTGCACAGTCAGGAGTATCGATAATCATGTAATATGGAGTTGCACAGTCAGGAGTATCGATAATCATGTAATATGGAGTTGCACAGTCAGGGGTATCGATAATCATGTAATATGGAGTTGCACAGTCAGAAGTATCGATAATCATATAATATGGTGGAATGATCAGTTTGACGTCCTTGCTCTTCCTTCCTTTCAATGATGGCTGCACTTACTAGAAATATACTCTGGCTAACCGAGGATGCCCACTCCGTCTGACACGCTGTTGTGTTGCAGGTGATTGAGTTGGACTTCGACCAGCTGCCAGAGGGAGATGAGGTCATCAGCATCCTCAAGCAGGAGCACACGCAGCTCCACATCTGGATCGCGCTGGCGGTAAGTGTGTGTGTGTTTCTGTGTCTGTGTCTGCGTGTGCGAGGTCATCAGCATCCTCAAGCAGGAGCACACGCCGCTACACATATGGATCGCGCTGGTAGTAAGTCTGTGGGTGGGTGGGTGAGTGGGTGTGTGTGAGTGTCTGTGTGTGTGTGTGTCTGTGAATGTGCGTCTGTGGGTGGGTGAGTGAGTGAGTGAGTGGGTGGGTGTGTGTGAGTGTCTGTGGCTAGTCTGACGTCTGATGTGTCGTCCACAGCTGGAGTATTACAAACAGGGGAAGACGGAGGACTTTGTGAAGCTGCTGGAGGCGGCGCGTATCGATGGGAACCTGGACTACCGCGACCACGAGAAGGACCAGATGACGTGCCTGGACACGCTGGCCGCCTACTATGTGCAGCAGGCGCGGCGTGAGAAGAACAAGGACGCCAAGAAGGAGCTCATCACCCAGGCAACGCTGCTCTATACCATGGCCGACAAGATCATCATGTATGACCAGGTATGATCTCACCTGCTCTCTTAGTGTGTGTGTGTGTGTGTGTGTGTGTGTGTGTTTGTGAGGATTGTGTGTGTGTGTGTGTGTGTGAGGGTTTTGTGTTGTGAAGAGTAATGCAGGGCACACAGCATTAGATTTGATGTTTACATGTGTGTGTGTGTGTGTGTGTGTGTGTGTGTGTGTGTGTGTGTGTGTGTGTGTGTGTGTGTGTGTGTGTGTGTGTGTGAGTGAGAGGGTTGTGTGTGAGGGTTTTGTGTTGTGAAGAGTAATGCAGAGCACACAGCATTAGATTTGATCTTAACATCTGTCTGTCTGTCTGTCTCTGTGTGTGTGTGTGTGTGTGTGTGTGTGTGTGTGTGTGTGTGTGTGTGTGTGTGTGTGTGTGTGTGCGCGTGCGTGCGCGCGCTGTAGAACCATCTGCTGGGGAGAGCCTGTTTTTGCCTGCTTGAGGGAGATAAGATGGACCAGGCTGACGCCCAGTTCCACTTCGTCTTGAACCAGTCCACCAACAACATCCCAGCTCTCCTAGGTAACCATCCACCAACAACATCCCTAGTCTCCTAGGTAACCATCCACCAACAACATCCCTATTCTCCTAGGTAACCATCCACCAACAACATCCCAGCTCTCCTAGGTAACCATCCACCAACAACATCCCTAGTCTCCTAGGTAACCATCCACCAACAACATCCCTAGTCTCCTAGGTAACCATCCACCAACAACATCCCTAGTCTCCTAGGTAACCATCCACCAACAGCATCCCTAGTCTCCTAGGTAACCATCCACCAACAACATCCCTAGTCTCCTAGGTAACCATCCACCAACAACATCCCTAGTCTCCTAGGTAACCATCCACCAACAACATCCCAGCTCTCCTAGGTAACCATCCACCAACAACATCCCTAGTCTCCTAGGTAACCATCCACCAACAACATCCCTAGTCTCCTAGGTAACCATCCACCAACAACATCCCTAGTCTCCTAGGTAACCATCCACCAACAGCATCCCTAGTCTCCTAGGTAACCATCCACCAACAACATCCCTAGTCTCCTAGGTAACCATCCACCAACAACATCCCTAGTCTCCTAGGTAACCATCCACCAACAACATCCCAGCTCTCCTAGGTAACCATCCACCAACAACATCCCTAGTCTCCTAGGTAACCATCCACCAACAGCATCCCTAGTTTCCTAGCTAACCATCCACCAACAACATCCCTAGTCTCCGAGGTAACAGTCCACCAACAACATTCCAGCTCTTCTAGGTGACCATCCCCCAATATCCCTAGTCTCCTAGGTAACCATCCACCGACAACATCCCAGCTCTCCTAGGCAACCACAAAGACTGTTATTTTGTGTGTGTGTGTGTGTGTGTGTGTGTACCTTGACAGGAAAGGCCTGCATCTCCTTTAATAAGAAGGACTACAGAGGAGCTCTGGCTTACTACAAGAAGGCACTACGAACCAACCCTGGATGCCCTGGTGAGCTTAACTTTGTGTGTTTGTTTGTGTGTGTGTGTCAGGACGTTGTGATAGCCAGACTCAGTGTGTGTGTGTGACGAGGTATCTAAGTGCTGACCCCTGGCCTATTAGCAATGGTGCGTCTGGGCCGCTGCTTTGTGTGTGTGTGTGTGTGTGTGTGTGTGTGTGTGTGTGTGTGTGTGTGTGTGTGTGTGTGTGTGTGTGTGCTGAACTCTACCCCCTGGCTGACCTCTGACCCCTGCAGCGGAGGTGCGGTTGGGCATGGGTCACTGCTTCGTGAAGCTGAATAAGCTGGAGAAGGCCCGGCTGGCGTTCGGCCGTGCGCTGGAGCTCAACTCCAAGTGTGTGGGGGCGCTGGTGGGCCTGGCTGTGCTGGAGCTCAACAACAAGGAGGCCGACTCCATCAAGAACGGGGTGCAGCTCCTCTCCAGGGCCTACACCATCGACCCCAGCAACCCAATGGTCCTCAACCACCTCGCCAACCACTTCTTCTTCAAGAAGGTAACAACACCACCTGTTTCTGTGTCTGTGTCTGTGTCTGTGTCTGTGTCTGTGTCTGAGTCTGAGTCTGTGTCTGTGTGTTTCTGTCCATGATGTATGATTCTGCAGAGCACGGAGCTGGTTGGTCATCATCTCAGCATGTCCTCTTATATGTGTGTGTGTGTGTGTGTGTGTGTGTGTGACAGGACTACAGTAAGGTGCAGCACCTGGCTCTCCATGCGTTCCACAACACCGAGGTGGAGGCCATGCAGGCGGAGAGCTGCTACCAGCTGGCCCGCTCCTTCCACGTGCAGGTAGGACACGCCCCTCACTGCACACCTGGCCAGGTACACCATACTCACTGATGGAGAGCTTACAGCTAACCGTGTGTGTGTGTGTGTGTGTGTGTGTAGGAGGACTATGACCAGGCCTTTCAGTACTACTACCAGGCCACCCAGTTTGCCTCGGCGACGTTCGTGCTGCCGTTCTTCGGCCTGGGCCAGATGTACATCTACCGGCGGGACAAGGAGAACGCGGCGCAGTGCT
>NC_045171.1:22628106-22648106 GCF_900700415.2 Clupea harengus | reverse complement strand
TATCAGTCCCCCATATGAGCATGTCTATGCTCACACACGAACCACCATGCAACAGCCAATCAGAACAGGAAAACATCAATATGCGGTTCCATCAACGCCAACACAACACGGCTCTAGAACGCCAACACATAGGAGAATTAACCGGAAATGTTGGAGTAATTAATACTAACTTTATTTACCTTGTCATATATGACAATATATAACAATTCCCAGCATCCTGTAGTGTGAAGGATGCTGGGAATTATCTGTGCATGTGATGAAGGAATGCACAGTGCAGAGTTGAATTCAACTGAATTTGCATTAAAATCGGGTTGTTTTAACCAAGATCTAGAATTGCTAACATTAGCCACTTGCCAGCTAGATAATTTTGTTCCTGTGGATTATAAATGCAGTCAATCGTTTGTGTTGTCAATCGATAATGGATACAGCGTGCTTTCTCGGACAAGAGGACTATGGTCTTTCATTTGAAGCATTTGATTATGTCGGGTTGAGAGAAAAAAATTAAAAATAAGAATCCATTAATTCTGTCAATTTGGTTTACAATAGCTAGCTACATCCTTTGCAAAGAAATACAGTGTGTGCTGCATTCCATAAATCTTTAAAATAGAGTTTTAAATGAGGTTTTTATTGCTCACCCCTTTAATTTGCAGTAATTACTTTTATAATTTGCTCAACTCGCGTGTTTGTTTTGATGGACCCCAACAGCCGCGAGTAATCGAGGTGATGGTGTACTTTTGTGCGGACAAACATACATCCTACTCTCACTGCTGTAAAAAGTTAGCCTACTCTATACAAATAAACCTGGTATTAAAATGAACATGGCTTCAGTGTAGCAAATAATCAATATGCAAGGTAATGACAAAGACGTTCAAAAACAACAGATAGTCATAGGTTCACGGTTCTGGCAGACAATGTTCCCAACTAACTGCATCCAGGGTCCAGCTGAGCTAGGCTTGCCTAGTGTTGTTTTCAACTACATGTACATTAAAGTTCCCTGTTATAGGCTAACTTTTGCAACAAAAAAAAATGTCAAAACTTTCAAAATTCCCGAGCTTAACTTCTCATGGAAAGTTTCCGGAAATGTCCTGCTCTGCAGGAGGTGCTTCTGGTACAGGAGGTTCTTCTGGTACAGGAGGTTCTTCTCTACAGGAGGTGCTTCTGTACTGGTCTGGTTTCTGGGGTCTTCTCCCAGAAACAGAACCCCTGCACTCACACAGAACCAGGGGAACCCTAACCCAGTCTACGGTACTGTAGGAGCGTTCTGTAGGGAGGCTGCTGGAGAAGGAGGCTGGTTCTGTGTGGTTCTGATGTGCTTCTGATGTGCTTCTCCCTGCAGCGTAAGAAGGGCGGTGACATGGATGAGTTTGTGAACGACGACTCGGATGAAGATCTGCCTACGAAGAGGAGGAAGAAGAGGAGAGCCAGCGGGAGCGAGGAGGAGGAAGGGGAGGGGGAGGGAGGAGAGAAGAAATCACGCAAGAGGAGACGGAGGTCAGTGTGTGTGTGTGTGTGTGTGTGTGTCTGACTGATGCGAGTAGTGATATGTATGTGTGTGTTCCTCTGACTGTGTGTGTGTTCCTCTGACGTGTGTGTGTGTGTGTCTGTGTGTCTCTGACTGCTGACTGATGCGAGTACTGATATGTATGTATGTGTGTGTTCCTCTGACTGGTGTGTGTACTGATTGTGTGTGTGTTCCTCTGACTGGTGTGTGTGTGTGTTTCAGACCTCAAGAGGGCAGTGATGATGAGGAAGGAGGATCACGACAGAAGAAGCAACGCAAACCCAAAAAGAGGATGGAGAAGGTCAGATGTGTGTCTGTGTGTGTGACTGAGAGAGAAATAAAAATAATCGTGTGTGTGTGTAATGTTTCTTTTGACCTCAGTAAGACATATTTGTAATGTTTGGCATTAATATTGTGTGTGTGTGTGTGTGTGTGTGTTTCAGGCCAAGCCTGAGCGCATGCCTCCGTCACTCAAAGGGAAAATCAAATCCAAAGCCATCATCTCCTCCTCTGACTCCTCCTCTGATGAGGATGGCCTCAAGATTGCAGAGGACAGGTAAGGCTGTGTGTGTGTGTGTGTGTGTGTGTGTGTGTGTGTGTGTGTGTGGTGTGTGTGTGTGTGTGTGTGTGTGTGTGTGTGTGTGTGTGTGTGCGTGTCTGTGTGTAAGTGTGTATGTCTGTGTCACTGGTGTTTGCGTTCATAGAGCTTCATTTACGCTTCAGGTAATTATAAGTAAAATGGCTGGTGTGTGTGTGTGTGTGTGTGTGTAGGAATCCACGGGGAAGTATTTCTGGTTCTGATGACGAGGACCGCACTCACAGGAAGCGTCTGGCGTCGGAAAGTGGCTCAGAGGTGGGGCATAGTGCCAGCGCCCGAGGGTCTGGCCAATCAGAAGAGGATTCAGGCAGTGAGGTTGGGGCTAAGCGTAGGCCCCGCCCCCAGTCGGACTCTGAGTCTGAACAGAGTCGCCGTAGTAGGGGAGGGTCCATCAGCGAGTCCCCGCCCCCCTCTCCCAGACCCGCCTCCGTGGGATCCCCTCGCCAGTCAGAGTCAGAGGTCGAAGCGTCCAATCACGGGTCGGACGACAGCGACTGAAGGGCCGCTTGGAACTGCTGTAGGAATCATGTCCAACTTTCTGCTGCCGTGTCCACTGTCAGTCTGTCACACACACACACACCCTCTTTCATACCTGCAGATCCTTCACACATATTCATACTTGCAGGTGCTGAACACAAACATACATACATACATACATACACACACACACACACACACACACACACACACACACACACACTCCCTAATACCACACATGAACACATCTTCACCTCTTGTTTTTTTTTTGTCGTGTGGAATTTAATCCTGGCTCATTTCTGAGAGATGTCATGATGATGTCATGTCTGGGTTTATTTTGGTATTCTGGGGGGGGTTGTTTTTTGATTCTGTTTAGAATGGTAGCAGTCACCATGAGTGGTGCCAGAAATTGTGTTTGTACTTTTTCTTTTAATTAAAAGAATCTCCTGAAAGACCCTCCGATTCTGATCTCGTACAGCAAAAAACTTAACACCAGGGAATTTAAGAAAGATTCTTACAGAAACAATATTTGATGATATCAGTGTTAATTTTGGCAGCTATTTTGGATTTAGTCTTAGTCTTAGTCTTTAGACGAAAATGCATATTAGTTTTAGTCACTTTTAGTAATTTTTATCCTGCTTTCGTCGACGAAAACTCAGAACATTTTAGTCTAGTTTTAGTCGACGAAGTCTCATTACATTTTAGTCTAGTTTTAGTCACATTAAACTAAAAATTAAGTCCATCTTATAGTCACATTAAACTCCTTTCCATCCCTTCTCAGGCCCGGGGACCCCTTGTGTTGTGTCTACAACTGCATAATAGTCAAGCTTGCAGTACTTGGATGCAATTAGTCTCTAAGATACAGATCTCCTATGCCTACAGCTGAATTCCAATGAATTCAATGTAAATAATAATTTTAAGGCAATACTTAATTAACAGTATTATCATTAAATATAAGAGAATATCAAGTCTAGATTTTGAAGATTCAAATGATCTGATAACACAATACAACTACTATGCCTACCTGGCCTTAGTTAAATCAACCACATATCCTCCATATGAATTGCTGTGCAATCTGATAACCAACATACAGTATTTAGCTAGACGGGTAGTTTGAGAGTTGAAAGTAGTGCTAATAACAATTGCATAAATAGACAAGGATATGTAAACCAATCACATATTCATTTATTTTTTCTTGATTAATGTCATGCGTGGCCTGTCCTATAGTCCATTCTGCAATGTGTTACTAGCTAGTTATCGATAGCTAGTATAACGTAGCTATGCTACCTCATAGTTAGCCAACGTTAGCTAGCTAAACGTTTTGGAACTCATTTGCCAAGCCAAACGGGAGGTTTCAATCGAAAATGACTAGCTAGTTATCCAAGCTGACACAACCTATACACTCGACTGCCCTTTGAAGTTTAAACTTAACGTTAGCTAATATATTCGAATAACTAGTTAACATTAGCTAATTATCATTGACAGTTACTAGCTAATATACCTTGGCATAAATGGCAGGGTTGTCTTGTGCGCTTTCAGGTGCCTCTTGTTGTGTTCTTCCCATCTATTTTGAAAGCCACACGGTTTCTCTCCGGTTATTGCGGTGCATTGTGTTTTATTTTCTGTCAAGTTATAATTTAAGACTGTCCGGATATCTATTCTTATTTGTCTTCCAGTACCGAGTGCTTCAAACTTCAGCCATCGTAACGTTAAGCCATAGGGCGTCACTTGCATGTCTGGCCATCTCAGGGAGTGGAGGAGGGATAGATACAGGACCGGGCAACATTCAACCAATGATGTCCATACAAGTTTAGAAAAGAAAAAAAAATTGTGACTTAGTCAACCACCAACATTTTCGTCTCGTCTCGTCTCGTCTCGTCAACGAAAGTTAAAATAGATTTAGTCATAGTTTTTATTTATAAAGATCCGTTTTCGTCACGTCTTAGTCACGGGAAAAAGGTCGTTAACGAATATTTTTCGTCATAGTTTTCGTCAACGAAATTAACACTGGATGATATCTCCAATCATATATTTTTAATAAAGCAAGGTTAAGGCCACACCTTTTAAAGGACCAGTGTGTTGGCCACACCTTTAAAGGACCAGTGTGTAATATGTTCTGAAGAAGGAACATGGAAACAAGGAAACATGAACATATGTCATCAGAGACGTCTGTTTGTGTTTTGGCCAATGTGATTCTGCCCACTACCCATTTCTCCAGTACGAACCGGACCAACAGAGATCATGTTTGATTCTACCGACCAAAGAAGCCTTGGCATTCTTCTTGGCATTCATTCACCAGAGATTTTATTCTGCAGGTGCTATAGGGGTGCTCGGCGTTTTACCGAGGGTGCTATGAAATTAGGGTGATAGCATATGTGTCACATGGCTCTCTACTACAACACCTCCCCACCATATCGTCATATCTGTTTACATGTTTGCTCTCTGAAGCGTCTTTGTGGTCCATGAAAAGCGCCATACAAATCGATCGTATTATTATTATCATTAGGCTGCTTATACATTATATAGTTAAACAGATTTTTCAACTCCGTTACACAACGGACGCGCACATAGCCATGTTCCTCTGCGACGGTCACTGACAAAATGCAGCATGTTATAGATTCCGCAATCCCAAATACTTCACTTACTTCAGTGGGGGTTAAAGTTGGCGCCAAGATGACCACCAGGTCACCACTACCATGTCTGACAAAATTAAACTAAACAGTAAACATAAATAGTTCAATACATTCTAAGCTAAAGAGGGCAAATTAGAATAGCAGATAGAATGAACTAAAAACAGTCAAAGAGTCAGAAATGGCTTTCAAAAAGTATATATTATTTCAGGTCACAATCAATAAAAACATAGGAGCGTATGTATACCTGGCTAGCACAGACAGACTGCTCGTCCTAGGCTAAAATCTCTGATTTTTTTAAGGCGGATCCAGAAAAATCCCAAAAAGAGACCGCATTCATTAATGTTACACATCTAACAAGACCGTTCCACCTTAAATCTTAAACGGTGTAAAGATGCAGGCCCCTTTTAAAAGTGAATGAAACAAAACAGTAGGCACTAAAAACCACAATAATCAGAGCTAGATCATTGTATCATTGTACTATAAAACTCTTAAAGAACAGGCAAAAATGCAAACAAAACTATGCTGGAAAAGCCATAAGCAAAACCAAAATCCGGGCAAGCCAGCAGACCAGGTGTAGCATGGCTAGCACCCTCAGTAGAGGTGTAGGGTTGATCTCTTTGACCACGACTTTCCTCTTCTTCTAAATCAGATTCAGATACCCCTTGCATTTCTTCTTCTTCTTCAACGTCACATGATTCTTCTACTCGTGGAATTTTGGGTATGAAAAACCGATCCATTTTTGTGAATTTGTTGATACTACCGCTTGACTTTGACAGTGCACTAGCTCTCTTTCTCCTTCAATCGTCAGGAAACGCCAACGTTCACGCATGCGACGTGTCTGTGTCGTGCTACGTGAACAATCTGTTCATTTCAATCTGTTATTATTTTCTTTTGTGATTGAAATATTATTATCACACAATACATTAAATTAAGAACGCAGAATTAAATTAAATAACAATAATAAATAAAACATTATTTTCTTGGGGGTGCTATGGCTAATCCAGGGGGAGCTATAGCACCCCCTAGCCCCCCCCTGGCGCCGCCCCTGACTATACATTACCCCTTACATATAGCTCCAGGTCCAGCTCTCAAACAGCACACATGGCCAACAGTATAGCCTCTTCGGTGTCGTGTTAGCAGTTAACCATGCAGCCCTAACATCGAAAAAGTTACACCTTATTGTTGTTTTTGCACTAAAGCAATCATCATCATTATTTATTTAGGGAGAATTGACTGAGCACAGGGCTCTTTTGCAGCAATGCCCTGATTGAGGGTACATAATACAGATGAACAATAAATAAACAAAACAAAACAAAACAGACAAAATAAATGAACAAAACACATTATACAACTCAGAAATGAAGTATAAAAAACCCCCACATAAAGTAAAAAATCAAATCAGAGAATTATTTAAAACAACAGCACTGAGGCACATCATTAGCATCGAAAAGGCTCTCAAGTCCTCTTGAACAGTGTTCCATTTATGGGAAGCAAATAACTTAAAAGCTATTTTAACTACACTGCTCAAAAAAATGAAAGGAACAATTTTTGATCAGGGTATGGCATGAATTCAATTGTGCTTCTCTGGTAATGATCTGGTCAGTTAAGTAGCAGAGGGGGTTTTAAATCAGTTTCAGCTGCATTGGTGTTAAAAACAGGTGCACTAGAGGGGCAACGATGAGACGACCCCCAAAACAGGACTGGTCTTGCATGTGGAGGCCATTTCAAGTTTCTCCCTCTTGATCTCTTTGACTCGTTTTCCACTAGTGTTGGCTTTAGCTAGAGTCATTATCACTACTGGGAGCATGAGGCGATTTCTTAACCCTACAGAAGTTGCACAGATTGTCCAACTCCTCCAGGATGGCACATCCACGTGTACCGTTGCTAGGAGATTTGATGTGTCTCCCAGCACAATCTCCAGAACATGGAGGAGATTCCAGGTGACAGGCAGTTACTCTAGGAGAGCTGGGCAGGGCCGTAGAAGGTCCTCAACCCATCAGCAGGACCGATATGTGCTGCTTTGTGCAAGGAGGAACAGGTTGAGCACTGCCCGAGCCCTACAGAATGACCTCCAGCAGGCCACTGGTGTGAATGTCTCTGCCCAGACAATCAGAAACAGACTTCATGAGGGTGGCCTCAGGGTGCGACGTCCTGTAGTGTGCCCTGTGCTCACTGCCCAGCACCGTGGAGCTCGATTGGCATTTGCTATAGAACACCAGAATTGGCATGTCCGCCACTGGCGCCCTGTGCTTTTCACAGATGAGAGCAGGTTCACCCTGAGCACCTGTGATAGACGTGAAAGGGTCTGGAGAAGCCAAGGAGAACACTATGCTGCCTGCAACATCGTTCAGCATGACCGGTTTGGTGATGGGTCAGTGATGGTCTGGGGAGGCATATCCATGGAGGGACGCACAGACCTCTACAGGCTAGAGAACGGCAGTCTGACTGCCATTAGGTATCGGGATGAAATCCTTGAACCCATGGTCAGACCCTACGCTGGTGCAGTAGGTCCTGGGTTCCTCCTGATGCACAACAATGCCTGGCCTCATGTTGCAAGAGTATGCAGGCAGAACCTGGAGGATGAAGGAATTGATACAATTGAATGGCCCTCACGATCACCTGACCTAAACCCGATAGAACACCTCTGGGACATTTGCTCCTCAGGTTTTACAGGATCTCACTGATGCCCTTAGACAGATCTGGGAGGACATTCCACAAGACACCATCCGTCGTCTCATTAGTCAAGCATGCATACAGGCACGTGGGGGCCACACAAGATATTGAGAAGCATTTTGAGTTGCAGAAATTTAATTTTGGCAAAATGGACTAGCCTGCCACATCATTTTTTTCACTTTGATTTTCGGGGTGTCTATAAAATTAAACCCTCTGTAGGCAAAACACTTTTATTTCCATCAAAGGATGTGGCATCCTTTCGTTACTAAGACATTAAACTGTCCATATCAGTATAGATATTCAACATAATTATTTTTCACATTGAGATCTGATCTGTTTTTTCAAAGTGTTCCTTTAATTTTTTTGAGCAGTGTATATTAGTTTTGATAAGGGGGATTTCAAGGGAGATGAGGCTCTGTGACCGTGTGTTATGACAGATGGATTTTAATTTTAAAAGTGACATGAGATAATTAGGCAGTTTTCCCACTTTCCCACATTCTTGGTGGGTCCTGTAAGCGTCTCCTGTGACAAAGCGAATAGCACTATGGTATACAGTCCAGGAGTTTGAAGGTAGAGGGTGCAGCATACATGTAAACAATGTCACCATAGCCAAGAACTGACAAAATTGTTGATACAATATATGGCGTCTGCATCCCTTTCTCTTTAATATTTAGCTGTTGCTCAAATGGCAACCTAACAAAATTGTTTAGCAACAAAAAAGAAAATCCAAGTTGACATCCATTGCTTACTACCACAATGATCTCTGACCTACTACTCAGACTGGTTGGAATTTAGTGCATGAGCTGCTTGTCAGACAGCCATTATTTGCATTTCTGATCTGATTGGTGAAATGACAGCAGCAGGTTGAAGTCCCTTCCCCGACCAATTACAGTTTACTGTACGTTGGCATAGACAGTGAACATTCCTGGGCCTCTATCTGCCTACTGGACATGCATTTCTCCTTCACAGTCCAGTCAACACAGAACACTCAGCGGTGATTTTTTTTTTAATATTTCTTTTTCGAAGAAAAATGAGCCAGAGACGCCAAGCAGGGGTGAACCAAGTCTGGCGTGCCTTAGCGGCCTGAAATAGGCTACTGTTAAGCAGGAAACCTACAACGATATGACATTAAAAAGCTTTTGGTATAAATATTAGGTAGACCACTTTATTAAAACTGGAATATAAATCACGTAAAATGTACCTCATGTGTTAATCTCCAGTAATTTAATAGTAATTAATAGTCTTATCATTGAAGCCTGGACAGTCTGGTGTGTAGACTACTTTGAGCAGTGGGCTTGTTCTCAGGAAACTCTTGCTTTACACAGTCGACTATTCCAATGTACTTTACCACTGAAGTACACTAGTCCTGACGCAGAACAGGTGACTCAGCGGTCCTGGCACTGATAAAGTACTGACGTCAGAACAGCAGCAGCGTCCCAGCCTGCTCCTCCAACAGGCGCTTTGAAACAGTGACCTGGTTTGACGCACACACAAACAGGTTTTAGACACATAGAAATAGCGGCCAGGTTTTAGACAGTGCCTTGGTCCTATACAAGAGGGTTAAAAACATCTATTGTGTTCCTGGAGCAG
This sequence comes from Clupea harengus, assembly GCF_900700415.2. NCBI lineage: Eukaryota > Metazoa > Chordata > Actinopteri > Clupeiformes > Clupeidae > Clupea > Clupea harengus. The sequence goes on along the minus strand of NC_045171.1, from coordinate 22,638,634 downwards.
ACCTCTCTCCCTAGGGTGTCACCCTGGAGAACTACAAGCACCACAGACACACACACACACACACACAGAGAGAGAGACAGAGACACAGGTGTGACTGTATTGAGGTTTATTGAAAGAGAAGCAGCAGTGGCAACAGGAGCATACAGTAACACATGATCAGAACAGCAACACAGAACTGCCCCGGAACAGTCTAGAACCGCCTCGGAACAGTCTAGAACCGCCTCGGAACAGTCTAGAACCGCCCCGGAACAGTCTAGAACCGCCCCAGGGTGTATGGCGCTCTGCCGGTTCATGATGGTCAAGTATAAATATGGCGCCGGAGCGACATCATTAGGATTCCGGATCATTTCTTAAAAAACATTGAGGGCGGAGCCTCAAGCCAACGTAAAAAAAAGGAAAACAAAAACAAAAAGCCTTCAGATCATTCAGACATGTTCAATTCATCTGTTAAAAATCAATCAGTACGATCAATCCATCCTCCTCTTGGGAGTGGCAGAGCCATTTAAAAACCCAACACTAACCAGATTCCACGAGAGAGTCGGCAAAACACTACGTGCCACATATGCGTGTGTGCGCGCACACACACACACACGCCACACACACACACGAGGTAGAGCAGCATACTGGCAGAAAGGATGGGGATAAAATCTGCTGGCCTCACAGGACATGTAGTGTGTGCGTGTGTGTGTGTGTGTGAGTTACTCTTCATCATCCTCAGACTCCTCTTCCTCTGCAGTCTCTAGCCAAGTAAGCCACTGGTTCACCTGCAACACAAACGCAGTTTAGAATCCAACTCCAGAGCTTTAGAGAAGACATGAGGACTTGACACACACACACACACACACACACACAGTGCGTACCTGGAAGAGAGCCTTGCCCTTCCCTGGGAACTCCTGAGACAGATCCTCCTTCCAGGCCAGGAAGGCCTCCTCCTCGATGATCTCCATATCATACAGGTTCACAAAGTACCGCAGCAGCATGCCTGAGAGAAAGAGAGACACACACACACACACAAAATTTAAAACCCGACGTAAGCATCAGTGTGGGCCAAAGACAAATAGGTGCTGACGCTCACACATTGAAAGAGTGTGTGTGTGTGTGTGTGCTTACCTTTGGGGAAGCCCGCGGTGTGGCAGTGCACCTGTAGGGCGTAGAGGGCGCTGACCTGCAGGTTTGTGTGATCGTGGAGGAACTTCTGCATGACGGGCTTGAAGGAGAGGAGCAGCTGCTTCTCCTGATCCTGAAGCTCCCTAGGGGGCGCCAGAGAGGAGTCATCCCACTCCACCTCCCCCGCGCCGTTCAGCTCCTCGGCCATGTACTGCAGCAGACTGGGGAGACGCAGGGCACAGGTCACACACATGCACTCTGGACATACGCTAGGGGTGTGTGTGTGTGTACTTGGTGACACTGAGAAATCCCTTCTCTAGGTATGTAGTGGGGCGGGGGAGGATTATGTCTGACCCAGCAGTAGGTAGGTAGGTGTGTGTGTGTGTGTGGTGTGTGTGTACCTGGTGATGAGGATGTTGATGAAGTCGTTGTCTGTGTGGAGTTTGGCGGAGACGTTGTCCTTGATCCAGCGGTAGATGTGTGTGGCGGAGGGGTCCTCCCTGACGCGGCGGAGCAGTTCTTTCTCCAGACGCAGCAGCGGGAACAAGAAGCCCAAACCCTTCTCCTCCAGCAGCTCCAACATGCGCTCCTTAGACTGGTCCATCTCTACACACACACACACACACACACACACACACACACACACACACACACAGAGAGAGAGAGAGATCAGTGTTACAGCTTCACCTCCACCATGCGCTGCTCCATAGACTGGTCCATCTATATACACACACACACTTCGCACTCGTCCTCCTGGAGGTGTGTGTGTGTGTACCTGGCAGAATCTTGAGCATGTTGACCCTGCTCTGCTGGAAGGTATGAGTGTGTGTTTGTACCTGGCAGCATCTTGACTAGGGCTGAACGATTTGGGGAAATAATCTAACTGCGATTTTTCCCCCAAATATTGCGATTGCGATTTAATATGCGATTTTTTTGTTTTATCCTAATTTTTTTCCCAACAAATCGTAATGAATGATTTCAAGATGACCAACACAATATTAGATACATTTAGTGTAAAATATTATTTCCCACAATTAAAATTTTTATTTAACTGCTTATTACAGAATCAAGAACAACAAATCGGTGGCTTTGCCACTGTGCATCCAAGTAATTTTAACAAAGTCATTGTAAGAATAAACACAAGGCATGGACTTTTTAAACACTGGGCAAAATGTACCATCTTTTTTTTTTTTAAGATCACGTTTTTAAATCGCGAACGTTGCGGTTAGAAAATCGCGTTCTATCATATCGCGATTAAATCACAAATGCAATTAATCGTTCAGCCCTAATCTTGACCCTGCTCTGCTGGAAGGTATGAGAGTGTGTGTGTGTGTGTGTGTGTGTGTGTGTGTACCTGGCAGCATCTTGAGCATGTTGACCCTGCTCTGCTGGAAGGTGAGTGTTAGCCAGTCCTGGTCCTGGAGGCGAGCGGCCTGCTGCAGGCAGAGCAAGAAGAGGGGGAAGTGTGTGCCGTTCTCCAGCGGCGCCGCCAGCTCACACACCCCCAGCAGCTGGGCCAGCACGGCCCGCGCCGCAAACTGGGCCAGGAAGGACGAGAGCAGCGGCACCGACCCCTCCAGCGCCGCTGACTGACCCAGCACACTCAGGAACGCCTGCAGAGACAAGAGGAGGGGTCAGTGTGTGTGTACGAGCGTGTGGGGTGTGTGTGTGTGTCATGAGGATTCCGTCAGGAATGTGTGTGTGTGTGTGTGTGTGTGTGTGTGGTCTGACCTGCATGAAGTGTTCTGCGGTGATGATGCCCTCGGTGTGGAGGGTGTGTACGAGGGTGCTGACACTCTCCCGGTCTGCGTCCGAGCCCTCCAGAGACACCAGCATCATCTTGGCCAGCAGCTCCCACAGACAGGAGCGTGGAGCACGCATCTCCCTCAGCGCAGACACCGCCTCAGACACACTCCCACCGTTCAGGTACGCACGCACCAGAGCCTCCTGCAGAACACACACACCATGATTATTATCATCATTATTCACACTGACTCACATCTAGTCTCTATATGAAGGGTTACTCCAGCTATCCACTGTAACACACACACCCATCTGGCTTTGCATAAAGGGTTAGTATCGTCTGTACAGCATCTAGCGTTTAGGACACACACACACACACACACACACACACACACACACACACAGGGGGTTGTGAACTCACGGTCATCTTAAGCAGCTCCTCTTTAGAAGGTGGAGGCTTCTTGGTGATCTTCTGAGGCTTCTCATGGATCAGAGGAGGGCTGCTCTTCAGACCCAACTGAGGGGTCTAGAGAGATGGGGGGAGAGGGAGAGAGAGAGAGAGAGAGAGAAAGACTTTATTGATGAGCATCAGGTATCTTAATATGACATACAAACAATACAGCAGCACACAGACAGGGCGCTCATGACTGTGCGTGCGTGTGTGTGTGTGTGTGTGCTTGTGTGTCTGTTCTCACCTGTCCCAGAGGCGGGGTGTGTGTGCGTGGAGGGTGAGCACTAGGGGGGATCATGTTGGGAGTCTGTGGCTGCAGTTTGGGCTGATTCTTATTGAGCAGGAAAGACTGGGCTGGACGTAGACTGACCTGTGGGGGGGGAGGAGGAGAGAGAGGGGGGTGGGGGGGTGAGAGGTATTCTTCTGAACAGCACCTGTGTGCTCACACTCAGGGAGGGGGGGGGGGGGGGGGGGGTCACACTTGGAGGACAGGGTTACATGTGAAGCATAGGAAAGCAGGGATGATTGACAGGTGGGTGACGGGTGATTGACAGCTACCTCGTCAGCACTGAGTGAGCCCTTGGAGAAGCGCGGGGCCAGGTCCTTATTGAGGGCAGCCTGCTGGGGCTGACTGTGGAACAACGGGCTCGGAGTCTGGCGGGAGACACACACACACGGAGAGAAAGGGAGGGAGAGATTATGGTCACACAGGGTCAACCCACAAACACAAATACACTGAATAACACATCCTCACACACACACAATAAGGCAGTCTCAAATCCACACACTCCAGTTGTACCTGGCTAGGCTTGCTGAAAGTCTTGCCCCCCTTATCCAGGAGAGTGTGTGGGGGGGTGTTGATGTAGGCTGCGAGCGTGTGTGCGGGGGTGTTGTTGTTGTTGTAGGGGCCGTGGCCGTTGAAGATGCCGTTGCTACGGTGACGCCCAAGCGTGGGGGAGTAGTGCTCCTCCTGAATCACCCCGGGGCCCGTGCCTATGCCCCCGCCCGGCATCTGGCCAAACATGTCTGCCAGCCCCCCCATGCCATCCCCTCGGATGCCCACACGCCCCGGACCGGCCAGGAAGGCCGCCTCCGGAAAGAACTCAGAGCGCCCGCCGCCAGATGCCATGGCCTGGATGAACACACCCAGGTCCTGAGAGAGAGAGAGAGAGAGAGAGAATATGTGAGTGAGCGCAAAAGAAAGAGCAAGAGAGAAAAAGAGCCGCCAGGAACCATGGCCACACACTTTATCACAAGGTCATCGGAAAAAACAAAAACAACTTTGTTGCTCTGATGGTTCTATATCCCTGTGTGTGTGTGTGTGTGTGTGTGTGTACCTTGACTGCGTCCTGGCGGATCTGTGTGATTGTCTTGGGGCCGTTGTCGGTGAAGGCCTTGCGTGGCTTCCAGCCGTTCTCCCGCAGCTCCTGAGTGTCCTGAAGGAGAAAGCGGATCCGAGACGGCAGCTCCTGATTGGTCGTCAGGTTTCGCATCCGCCCAAAGTACTGGTCCATCAGAGACTGTCAGACACAAACACACACACTTTTAGTACTGGTCCATCAGACAAACACACACACACACGTTCAGTACTGGTCCATCAGACAAACACACACTTTCAGTACTGGTCCATCAGACAGACACACACACACACACACACACACGTTCAGTACTGGTCCAACAGAGACCAACTCCAGTCCCATACTATACCCACTAATGAGTCAGGTGTGTCCAGTATTCCCACCTACCCATTACAGAATACCACGACCCATGAACCTCCACCAGACCTCCCCTAGCAACCCCTATCCCATCCAACTCTAGCTTAGTGAATCATCGGAACAGTCCATCCCATCCAACTCCAGCTTATGAAACCATCAAGGCCATAATAATGGACCGTCAGCTTGAAAGGCATATTTGTTACATGTAGCATGTGAAGTGGGAAGGGTTAAATTAGGTTAAATTCACAAGCTTGCAAGTTGATTGAGCACTTCAATCTTGACCAAGTTCTGTGTCAGACGTACGTTGGATGCCCCCAGGTATTTTAACCATTTCACCAAAAGAAATAAAACCAGGCAGCGCATTAATTGCATACAAAAAAAAAAAGTTAAATATTTAAAATGAATTGCAAACTTTCACAGGCACTGGTTTGAAGTAATCCAAACCACTTGTGTGAAGCCATTTAACCTCATCCACAGGCAGACAACAATCCTGAGGGGAGTACCACGAGGGCCCACTCTGACATCACAAAGACAGGAATCTCGCTTTTCGCATAATGGCAACAAAATAACAGTAAACACAGAGTTCAGTACCGGTCCACCAGAGACTGAATATACATTCGTCATGCACTGATCCCCACACACACACACACACACACACACACACTTACCCGGGCCTTCTGGTGGTCCAGTCTGGGTCCAACGGTTCTCATGATCTGGCACAGGCACTCCAGGTCCTCCCCCATGTCTGCAAGCTGGACCCTCTTCTTCTTCTCCAGAAGCTACACACACACACAGAGAGAGAGATTGGCGTTACCAAACACCGCAGCCTGGTTTAACATCACACAAGTCAGACACACACAGACCAAGACGGGCTTAACCACAACACAGCAGCCTCTTACACACGACAACATAGTCACACACACAGACTCACTGTTTTGATGCACTTATGAAGGATAGACTCGTGGATGAGGTCCAGTTTGCCAAGTTCGGAGATGAACTTGATGTTGCCGAGCATTTTGATCTTAGCGATGGCACGTTGCTCCTCCTCCTCCGCTGAGAGGGGCGTGTCCTGCTTCTCGTAAACTGAGATGGGAGAGGGGCCAAACATGAGTCACACAGTTTCAGTTACAGAGACAACAGCCAATCAGAATGATTTTCAAACCCTTCACTCACCTTCAACATTTTTGGCTCTGTTTTCGAACTCATCCTGAAGCTTAGCAATCAGAAGCCTCCTGAAAGTCTGAGAGAATGAGAGAGAGAGAGTTCATTATTAGTAATAGAGTGTATGTACAATGGGGGCCGTGTGTGTGAGTTCATTAGAATGCATGTACAATGGGGGCCGTGTGTGTGAGTTCATTAGTAGTAACAGAATCGATAATAGACCACTTCATGATGGGAATGCATTGGTCTCTAAACACAGTGGTGTACGCAACAGGGGTGGGTGTGTGGGGTGTAAATATTCACACCCCAGTCAGGTGGTGGGTACAAGTGAGTGTGTGGATATATAATGTGTGTGCGCACGTTGAGGGAGTGTATGCGCAGTGGTGGCCACGTGTGTGTGTGGGGGGGGAGGGTATGTGAGCAGAGGGGGCTGTGTGTGGGGGTGTATGTGCGCAGAGGGGGCCACGTGTGTGTGCGTGTGCGTGTGTTGGAGTGTGTCTTACGGTGCTCTGTTTCGGGGGAGGCTGGTTGTCAGGGGCGGGACCGTCAAAGCTTGGAGCGTCTTCAGCCAATCGGAGACAGAGCTGAGCGTACAGAGAGCTGTAATTGGACTCCTCCAAAGCCTTATCCACTATCTGTGGACACACACACACACACACACAAATTCATTAACACACTAGTGCAGACAGCTAAATGCACAGGGAGGCCCTTAAGGGGCCAACATGGTGGATGGATCGGCATGCCAACGGTGGTCAACAAAGCACCAAAACCTTAAGCCAGCGGGCTTCCCCGAAACGGGTAAAATACCATCTACATCGCTGGCAAGTACAATGTGCCAAAGTAGAGCACAGTGGAATATACATGACAATTAACTTCACCAGTTAACTAATCACCAGTAACTCATTTGTGGATTAACTGCTGGAAGCAGCAATAAGAGGTCATGTGCCAAATAGAGCTCAGTGGGATAGCCTCGGCTACATGACTGGACCGTGGGATAGCCTCGGCTACATGACTGGACCGTGGGATAGCCTCGGCTACATGACTGGACCGTGGGATAGCCTCGGCTACATGACTGGACCGTGGGATAGCCTCGGCTACATGACTGGACCGTGGGATAGCCTCGGCTACATGACTGGACCGTGGGATAGCCTCGGCTACATGACTGGACCGTGGGATAGCCGACATGTTAGTTAAACTCGATCACCTGCATTCACGTGGGAACTAAACTGGACGAGCCCTAAAAGTTCTGGTTAGTGTTTTATTGGTAATCACCAGCAGAACTGCGTTAACTATCTGTAGGTTGTTATGGTTAACAGGGGGACTGGCAATGGAAACAAGGCTTTTGGCTATAATTGGGTGCATTTACATTTTAATGTTCATGAATGTACACCGTCCCTCTTGATCAAATAAAAAAAATTCATTGATTGATCCAAAAGACTCAAGACTGCATTAGCGAAGTGTTTTCCCCCCAGGTGTACATTTTGGGACAGCCTACATGCAGTTTGGACCCTCAGGTCTCCGTCAGGCAAAGTAAAGCAAAACAACCGTTTGTCCAGTTGTTGCAGTAAGACTGTAACGTTAGTCAGGAAACACACAGATGCATCAAGTTCCTTCCAGGTACACACATACACACACACAGACCACCCGTCTCTTACCAGCAAGATGATTCCTTTGAGGACTTGTTTGGAGTCAACGCCAACGTTCAGGAGCTCAAGACATAGTTTATCAAACTTCTCTGGGGTCAGTTTGTTTAGTATGCTGCAGATGGAGAGAGGGAGATCAATCACAATCACAATCACACACACACACACACACAAATGAACACACACGAACACAGAGAGCGGGGGTTGGCTGCAGGTCAAACTTACCCTCTCACTTTTCTGAAGATGGCGTCGTGCCGTTCTTTATCGTTGCTGGAGTTGCCATCTCGTCTAGTGCTTCGGGAAGGAATCCATTTCTGGATGCCAGAACCTGGGGACTTCCCCAGGAACTCGCTGTGGAACAAAGGAGCCAATCAGACGCGAGGACGACACAAACAACCAATCAAATACAGCCACCGTGTGTGGCCAGGAGGGGAATGTGTGGTGTTTGATGTGTGTGGTGTCTGATGTGTGTGTGTGTGGTGTCAGATGTGTAAGTGGGGGATGGGTTGAGGGGTGTATGTGTGTGTCATTCGCCTACCTCTTGCCGACAGTCTTGGGATAGTGCTGAGAGGCTCCCCTCCCGCCTCCTCCGCCCGAAGACGCACTGAAACAGGCCAATCAAACCACAGCACAATTACATTTAACCAATCAAAGCTACAGACGATTAAGACACAATGACTCAGATGTAGTGACATCAGCAGAATGATCAGCGATCGTGTGATGACCACATTAATTAGTTCATTAGAAATCTCCATGGTGACCACTGGAAGAGTCCAGTCGTATGCCCAGGGTTGCTCACACAGGCAGCGACACACCTGAAATGAGAAGCACACAGGCAGCGACACACACCCACCTGAAACGAGAAGCACCCCCTTCTGCGATCACACTCTCCACTTTGGCGGCTGGGCAGCAAGGAACTCAGGAAGAATCAGGAAGAAGTAGTAAGAGAGGGGCACACACCTGTGGAGCAGAGAGAGAGAGAGATGAGAAGGTGAAAGGGGGGTGAGAAGGAGAGGGGGAGGAGAAGGAGAAGTAGAGAGAGATCAGCATGAGAGAGATGGGGAGAAGGAGAGAGAGGGAGGGATGGGAAGAGAGAGAGGGGGGAGGGGAAGAGAGAGAGGGGGGAGGGGAAGAGAGAGAGGAAGGGATGAGAAGGAGAGGGATGAGAGAGGGGGAGAGAGACAGGGGAGGAGAGAGAGAGGGAGGGATGAGAAGGAGAGAGAGGGATGAGAAGGAGAGAGAGAGGGAGGGATGAGAAGGAGAGAGAGGGGGGAGGAGAAGGAGAGAGAGGGGGGAGGAGAAGGAGAGAGAGAGGGGAGGAGAAGGAGAGAGAGAGGGGAGGAGAAGGAGAGATGAGAAGGAGAGAGGGAGGAGAAGGAGAGAGGGAGGAGAAGGTGAAAGGGGGGTGAGAAGGAGAGAGGGGTGAGCAGGAGAGAGAGAGGGAGGGATGAGCAGGAGAGAGCGAGGGAGGGATGAGCAGGAGAGAGAGGGATGAGAAGGAGAGAGAGGGGGATGAAAAGGATGAGAAGGAGAGAGAGGGATGAGAAGGAGAGAGAGGATGAGAAGGAGAGAGCGGATGAGAAGGAGAGAGAGGATGAGAAGGAGGAGGGAGACAGGAATCAGCAGGGCAGAGTACACAGGGGCAGAACTGGAGTCCCTGGGGAAGAGTAGGAGATGGAGCTTCAGCGACAGGGGAGTCTTTTACAGTCAGCACGGGACACCAACACCAGTGTTCAGGGGTCTGTTCCAAAAGACTGGACACCAACACCAGTGTTCAGGGGTCTATTCCAAAGGACTGGACACCAGCACCAGTGTCCAGGGGTCTATTCCAAAGGACTGGAAAGGCTCAGTAATACATACATACATCACCTTGGGTCCCAGAGGCTCAAGAGTCTGGTGAAACCATGGGACTAAATGTGTATCTTCAAACAGGATGCTTAACTATAGAGTCCTTCCCAACACAGCGAGTTTACAGTGATAGTGACGTCCTACCAGGCAGTAGTAGGTGAAGAACAATGCAACTTTCCTTAAAATGTCCTGCTAGCGGGCCTCACCCAAATTAGCTACCAAGCTAACCTGTGCTGAGGAAGGAATGTTTGTCCAAGAACAAAGAACGTAGCTAGTCATTTAGCATGAGCTAATTAAAGTTAGCGGGTCTGCCTTCGCCTAGAGGTGCTAGTATTCACACATACCAAACAATCGTTCAGTAAGAAAACAAGATATTTTAATCTGACGGGCAAAGGTCTTCGTTAAGTCGTGAACATTAAACACACAGACCATTGTGCGGGCCTAAACACCGTATAACTTAACCAGGCTTGTTCGCCACAGATACATTTGAGGGTGAGGGGCTTTCTTAAATGGCCCTCCCGATTCTGGTTGGCCATGTCCCGTCCAGCTAATCTAACGTTACCATCTGTGCTAGAAGCCACAATGATTGCGACGATACAGCCAGCGGGTAAATCTCTCCCAGGAACTAACCAGTTACGGGAAGGGGCTAACCTGGCTACGGCCAGACGGCCCTCATGAAAACATTTTCAATGCCGGGAAAGCAAAACAAATAGCTAATATTGAGCGAGTAGATAGTTACGAACGGAACATGAGTAGCCAAGTATATGCGCCATTAGAGACTTACACCTGACGACATAAGCGTTTGGCATGCAGCCGGCTAGCAACCAAGCTACCGAGGCCGGCTAGGAAGATTAATCACG
>NC_045171.1:22600951-22620951 GCF_900700415.2 Clupea harengus | reverse complement strand
AGCTTAAAAATGCTGATGTAGTGTTGAAGTAAGTGTGTGTGTGTGTGTGTGTGTGTGTGTGTGTGTGTGTGTGTGTGCGCAGGCAGTGCTCTGATCTCCTGAGCCAGGCACAGTACCATGTGGCTCGTGCGCGTAAGCAGGACGAGGAGGAGAAGGAGCTGAGGGCCAAACAGGAACTGGAGAGGGACACGCTGCGCCAACTGATGCGCAAGGAGCAGGTCTGTCTGTGTCTGTGTCTGTGTCTGTGTCTGTGTCTGTGTCTGTGTCTGTGTCTGTGTCTGTGTGTGTGTCTGTGTCTTTGTCTGTGTGTGTGTGTGTGTGTGTCTGTGTCTGTCTTTGTGTCTGTGTCTGTCTGTGTGTCTGTCTGTGTCTCTGTGTGTGTCTGTGTCTGTGTGTGTGTCTTTGTGTGTGTGTCTTTGTGTGTGTGTCTTTGTGTCTGTGTCTGTCTGTGTCTCTGTGTGTTTGTCTGTGTGTCTGTCTGTGTCTCTGTGTGTGTGTGTGTGTGTGTCTGTGTGTGTGTGTCTGTGTAATATGTCTTCAGGGGGAGCAGCGTAATAAGGAACTTGAGGAGCAGAAGAAGCTCAGTAGTGTGTGTGTGTGTGTGTGTCCCTCTGTGTCTGTCTGTGCGTGTGCGTGTCTGTGCCGTTCGTGTGTGTGTAATACGATGTCTTTCTTCTTCAGGAGGATAAGCGTTCTAAGGAGGTGGAGGAGCAGAAGAAGCTTCTGGAACAGAGAGCTCAGTACGTGGAGAAGACCAAGGGCTTGCTGTCGTTCACTGACGTGGACACATCCCGCGAGAAGAAGAGATCAGGGGGAGGAGGTGGCAGGGTGAGACGCGCGCACACACACACACACACACACACACACACACACACACACACACACATACACACACACACACAGAGTACACATCCAATGGTATGAGTTACAGATACAAAATAATGCTACACTTAGTTCATGTCTATTACAACAGTAGAATAGCAATATTTCCGGTTCTATCAGTCCCCCATATGAGCATGTCTATGCTCACACACGAACCACCATGCAACAGCCAATCAGAACAGGAAAACATCAATATGCGGTTCCATCAACGCCAACTCAACACGGCTCTAGAACGCCAACACATACGAGAATTAACCGGAAATGTTGGAGTAATTAATACTAACTTTATTTACCTTGTCATATATGACAATATATAACAATTCCCAGCATCCTGTAGTGTGAAGGATGCTGGGAATTATCTGTGCATGTGATGAAGGAATGCACAGTGCAGAGTTGAAATTCAACTGAATTTGCATTAAATCGGGTTGTTTTAACCAAGATCTAGAATTGCTAACATTAGCCACTTGCCAGCTAGATAATTTTGTTCCTGTGGATTATAAATGCAGTCAATCGTTTGTGTTGTCAATCGATAATGGATACAGCGTGCTTTCTCGGACAAGAGGACTATGGTCTTTCATTTGAAGCATTTGATTATGTCGGGTTGAGAGAAAAAAATTAAAAATAAGAATCCATTAATTCTGTCAATTTGGTTTACAATAGCTAGCTACATCCTTTGCAAAGAAATACAGTGTGTGCTGCATTCCATAAATCTTTAAAATAGAGTTTTAAATGAGGTTTTTATTGCTCACCCCTTTAATTTGCAGTAATTACTTTTATAATTTGCTCAACTCGCGTGTTTTGTTTTGATGGACCCCAACAGCCGCGAGTAATCGAGGTGATGGTGTACTTTTGTGCGGACAAAAATACATCCTACTCTCACTGCTGTAAAAAGTTAGCCTACTCTATACAAATAAACCTGGTATTAAAATGAACATGGCTTCAGTGTAGCAAATAATCAATATGCAAGGTAATGACAAAGACGTTCAAAAACAACAGATAGTCATAGGTTCACGGTTCTGGCAGACAATGTTCCCAACTAGCTGCATCCAGGGTCCAGATGAGCTAGGCTTGCCTAGTGTTGTTTTCAACTACATGTACATTAAAGTTCCCTGTTATAGGCTAACTTTTGCAACAAAAAAAAATGTCAAAACTTTCAAAATTCCCGAGCTTAACTTCTCATGGAAAGTTTCCGGAAATGTCCTGCTCTGCAGGAGGTGCTTCTGGTACAGGAGGTTCTTCTGGTACAGGAGGTTCTTCTCTACAGGAGGTGCTTCTGTACTGGTCTGGTTCTGGGGTCTTCTCCCAGAACAGAACCCCTGCACTCACACAGAACCAGGGGAACCCTAACCCAGTCTACGGTACTGTAGGAGCGTTCTGTAGGGAGGCTGCTGGAGAAGGAGGCTGGTTCTGTGTGGTTCTGATGTGCTTCTGATGTGCTTCTCCCTGCAGCGTAAGAAGGGCGGTGACATGGATGAGTTTGTGAACGACGACTCGGATGAAGATCTGCCTACGAAGAGGAGGAAGAAGAGGAGAGCCAGCGGGAGCGAGGAGGAGGAAGGGGAGGGGGAGGGAGGAGAGAAGAAATCACGCAAGAGGAGACGGAGGTCAGTGTGTGTGTGTGTGTGTGTGTCTGACTGATGCGAGTAGTGATATGTATGTGTGTGTTCCTCTGACTGTGTGTGTGTTCCTCTGACTTGTGTGTGTGTGTGTGTGTGTGTCTGTGTGTCTCTGACTGCTGACTGATGCGAGTACTGATATGTATGTATGTGTGTGTTCCTCTGACTGGTGTGTGTACTGATTGTGTGTGTGTTCCTCTGACTGGTGTGTGTGTGTGTTTCAGACCTCAAGAGGGCAGTGATGATGAGGAAGGAGGATCACGACAGAAGAAGCAACGCAAACCCAAAAAGAGGATGGAGAAGGTCAGATGTGTGTCTGTGTGTGTGACTGAGAGAGAAATAAAAATAATCGTGTGTGTGTGTAATGTTTCTTTTGACCTCAGTAAGACATATTTGTAATGTTTGGCATTAATATTGTGTGTGTGTGTGTGTGTTTCAGGCCAAGCCTGAGCGCATGCCTCCGTCACTCAAAGGGAAAATCAAATCCAAAGCCATCATCTCCTCGTCTGACTCTTCCTCTGATGAGGATGGCCTCAAGATTGCAGAGGACAGGTAAGGCTGTGTGTGTGTGTGTGTGTGTGTGTGTGCGTGTCTGTGTGTAAGTGTGTATGTCTGTGTCACTGGTGTTTGCGTTCATAGAGCTTAATTTACGCTTCAGGTAATTATAAGTAAAATGGCTGGTGTGTGTGTGTGTGTGTGTGTGTGTGTAGGAATCCACGGGGAAGTATTTCTGGTTCTGATGACGAGGACCGCACTCACAGGAAGCGTCTGGCGTCGGAAAGTGGCTCAGAGGTGGGGCATAGTGCCAGCGCCCGAGGGTCTGGCCAATCAGAAGAGGATTCAGGCAGTGAGGTTGGGGCTAAGCGTAGGGCCCGCCCCCAGTCGGACTCTGAGTCTGAACAGAGTCGCCGTAGTAGGGGAGGGTCCATCAGCGAGTCCCCGCCCCCCTCTCCCAGACCCGCCTCCGTGGGATCCCCTCGCCAGTCAGAGTCAGAGGTCGAAGCGTCCAATCACGGGTCGGACGACAGCGACTGAAGGGCCGCTTGGAACTGCTGTAGGAATCATGTCCAACTTTCTGCTGCCGTGTCCACTGTCAGTCTGTCACACACACACACACCCTCTTTCATACCTGCAGATCCTTCACACATATTCATACTTGCAGGTGCTGAACACAAACATACATACATACACACACACACACACACACACTCCCTAATACCACACATGAACACATCTTCACCTCTTGTTTTTTTTTTGTCGTGTGGAATTTAATCCTGGCTCATTTCTGAGAGATGTCATGATGATGTCATGTCTGGGTTTATTTTGGTATTCTGGGGGGGGTTGTTTTTTGATTCTGTTTAGAATGGTAGCAGTCACCATGAGTGGTGCCAGAAATTGTGTTTGTACTTTTTCTTTTAATTAAAAGAATCTCCTGAAAGACCCTCCGATTCTGATCTCGTACAGCAAAAAACTTAACACCAGGGAATTTAAGAAAGATTCTTACAGAAACAATATTTGATGATATCAGTGTTAATTTTGGCAGCTATTTTGGATTTAGTCTTAGTCTTTAGACGAAAATGCATATTAGTTTTAGTCACTTTTAGTAATTTTTATCCTGCTTAGTTTTAGTCTAGTTTTCGTCGACGAAAACTCAGAACATTTTAGTCTAGTTTTAGTCGACGAAGTCTCATTACATTTTAGTCTAGTTTTAGTCACATTAAACTAAAAATTAAGTCCATCTTATAGTCACATTAAACTCCTTTCCATCCCTTCTCAGGCCCGGGGACCCCTTGTGTTGTGTCTACAACTGCATAATAGTCAAGCTTGCAGTACTTGGATGCAATTAGTCTCTAAGATACAGATCTCCTATGCCTACAGCTGAATTCCAATGAATTCAATGTAAATAATAATTTTAAGGCAATACTTAATTAACAGTATTATCATTAAAATATAAGAGAATATCAAGTCTAGATTTTGAAGATTCAAATGATCTGATAACACAATACAACTACTATGCCTACCTGGCCTTAGTTAAATCAACCACATATCCTCCATATGAATTGCTGTGCAATCTGATAACCAACATACAGTATTTAGCTAGACGGGTAGTTTGAGAGTTGAAAGTAGTGCTAATAACAATTGCATAAATAGACAAGGATATGTAAACCAATCACATATTCATTTATTTTTTCTTGATTAATGTCATGCGTGGCCTGTCCTATAGTCCATTCTGCAATGTGTTTACTAGCTAGTTATCGATAGCTAGTATAACTTAGCTATGCTACCTCATAGTTAGCCAACGTTAGCTAGCTAAACGTTTTGGAACTCATTTGCCAAGCCAAACGGGAGGTTTCAATCGAAAATGACTAGCTAGTTATCCAAGCTGACAACCTATACACTCGACTGCCCCTTTGAAGTTAACTTAACGTTAGCTAATATATTCGAATAACTAGTTAACATTAGCTAATTATCATTGACAGTTACTAGCTAATACACCTTGGCATAAATGGCAGGGTTGTCTTGTGCGCTTTCAGGTGCCTCTTGTTGTGTTCTTCCCATCTATTTTGAAGCCACACGGTTTCTCTCCGGTTATTGCGGTGCATTGTGTTTTATTTTCTGTCAAGTTATAATTTAAGACTGTCCGGATATCTATTCTTATTTGTCTTCCAGTACCGAGTGCTTGAACTTCAGCCATCGTAACGTTAAGCCATAGGGCGTCACTTGCATGTCTGGCCATCTCAGGGAGTGGAGGAGGGATAGATACAGGACCGGGCAACATTCAACCAATGATGTGCATACAAGTTTAGAAAAGAAAAAAAAAATTGTGACTTAGTCAACCACCAACATTTTCGTCTCGTCTCGTCTCGTCAACGAAAGTTAAAATAGATTTAGTCATAGTTTTGATTTATAAAGATCCGTTTTCGTCACGTCTTAGTCACGGGAAAAAGGTCGTTAACGAATATTTTTCGTCATAGTTTTCGTCAACGAAATTAACACTGGATGATATCTCCAATCATATATTTTTAATAAAGCAAGGTTAAGGCCACACCTTTTAAAGGACCAGTGTGTTGGCCACACCTTTAAAGGACCAGTGTGTAATATGTTCTGAAGAAGGAACATGGAAACAAGGAAACATGAACATATGTCATCAGAGACGTCTGTTTGTGTTTTGGCCAATGTGATTCTGCCCACTGCCCATTTCTCCAGTACGAACCGGACCAACAGAGATCATGTTTGATTCTACCCGACCAAAGAAGCCTTGGCATCCTTCTAAAAATCGGCATGACCAGAAATGTCTTCTATCGTTTTGTCAAGTAACTGTATAATTAGCGGGATAATGTATCGTCCCGTCAGGATTTCTTTTTCCACAATGACCGCCGGGCCAGACTATACATTACCCCTTACATATAGCTCCAGCTCCAGCTCTCAAACAGCACACATGGCCAACAGTATAGCCTCTTCGGTGTCGTGTTAGCAGTTAACCATGCAGCCCTAACATCGAAAAAGTTACACCTTATTGTTGTTTTTGCACTAAAGCAATCATCATCATTATTTATTTAGGGAGAATTGACTGAGCACAGGGCTCTTTTGCAGCAATGCCCTGATTGAGGGTACATAATACAGACCAAAACAGACAAAATAAATAAAAAAACACATTATACAACTCAGAAATTAAGTATAAAAAAACCCCCACATAAAGTAAAAAAATCAAATCAGAGAATTATTTAAAACAACAGCACTGAGGCACATCCTTAGCATCAAAAAGGCTCTTAAATTGGCAAATTGACAAATACTGGGTTAGTTTCAAGTCCTCTTGAACAGTGTTCCATTTATGGGAAGCAAATAACTTAAAAGCTATTTTAACTACACTGCTCAAAAATATGTAAGGAACAATTTTTGATCAGTGTATGGCATGAATTCAATTGCACTTCTCTGATAATGATCTGGTCAGTTAAGTAGCAGAGGGGGTTGTTGATCAGTTTCAGCTGCATTGGTGTTGACAACAGGTGCACTAGAAGGCAACAATAAGATGACCCCCAAAACAGGACTGGTCTTGCATGTGGAGGCCATTTCAAGTTTCTCCCTCTTGATCTCTTTGACTGGTTTTCCACTAGTGTTGGCTTTAGCTAGATTCATTATCACTACTGGGAGCATGAGGCGATTTCTTAACCCGACAGAAGTTGCACAGATTGTCCAACTCCCCCAGGATGGCACATCCACGCGTGCCTAGGAGAGCTGGACAGGGCCGTAGAAGGTCCTCAACCCATCAGCAGGACCGATATCTGCTGCTTTGTGCAAGGAGGAACAGGTTGAGTACTGCCCGAGCCCTACAGAATGATCTCCAGCAGGCCACTGGTGTGAATGTCTCTGCCCAAACAATCAGAAACAGACTTCATGAGGGTGGCCTCAGGGCGCAATGTCCAGTAGTGTGCCCTGTGCTCACTGCCCAGCACTGTTGAGCTCGAACCCTGAACACCTGTGATAGACGTGAAAGGGTCTGTAGAAGCCAAGGAGAACACTATGCTGTCTGCGACATCGTTCAGCATGACCGGTTTGGTGGTGGGTCAGTGATGGTCTGGGGAAGCATATCTATGGAGGGACGCACAGATAATGGGTAATTTTTCCACTTTGATTTTCGGGGTGTCTATAAAATTAAACCCTCTGTAGGCTAAAAACTTTTATTTCCATCAAAGGATGTGGCATCCTTTCGTTACTAAGACATTAAACTGTCCATATCAGTATAGATATTCAACATAATTCTTTTTCACATTGAGATCTGATGTGTTTTCAAGGTGTTCCTTTAATTGTTTTGAGCAGTTTTATATTAGTTTTGATAAGGGGGGTTTCAAGGGAGATGAGGCTCTGTGACCGTGTGTTATGACAGATGGATTTTAATTTTAAAAGTGACATGAGATGATTAGGCCACTAAGGCTTTATAAACAAATAAAAGACAGTGTTTTTCCCTCCTGTCTGCTAGAGGGGACCAACCAACATTCTTGGTGGGTCCTGAAAGCGTCTCCTGTGACAAAGCGAATAGCACTATGGTATACAGTCCAGGAGTTTGAAGGTAGAGGGTGCAGCATACATGTAAACAATGTCACCATAGTCAAGAACTGACAAAATTGTTAATACAATATATGGCATCTGCATCCCTTTCTCTTTAATATTTAGCTGTTGCTCAAATGGCAACCTAACAAAATTGTTTAGCAACAAAAAAGAAAATCCAAGTTGACATCCATTGCTTACTACCACAATGATCTCTGACCTACTACTCAGACTGGTTGAAATTTAGTGCATGAGCTGCTCGTCATAGACAGCCACTATTTGCATTTCTGATCTGATTGGTGAAATGACGGCAGCAGGTTGAAGTCCCTTGCCCGACCAATTACAGTTTACTGTACGTTGGCATAGACAGCCAACATTCCTGGGCATCTTTACCTGCCTACTGGACATGCATTTCTCCTTCACAGTCCAGTCAACACAGAACACTCAGCGGTGATTTTTTTTAATATTTATTTTTCGAAGAAAAATGAGCCAGAGACGCCAAGCAGGGGTGAACCAAGTCTGGCGTGCCTTAGCGGCCTGAAATAGGCTACTGTTAAGCAGGAAACCTACAACGATATGACATTAAAAAGCTTTTGGTATAAATATTAGGTAGACCACTTTATTAAAACCGGAATATAAATCACGTAAAATGTACCTCATGTGTTAATCTCCAGTAATGTAATAGTAATTAATAGTCTTCTCATTGAAGCCTGGACAGTCTGGTGTGAGCAGTGGGCTTGTTCTCAGGAAACTCTTGCTTTACACAGTCGACTATTACAATGTACTTTACCACTGAAGTACACACACACTAGTCCTGACGCAGAACAGGTGACCCAGCGGTCCTGGCACTGATAAAGTACTGACGTCAGAACAGCAGCAGCGTCCCAGCCTGCTACTCCAACTCGCGCTTTGAAACAGTGACCCGGTTTTAGACACACACAAACAGGTTTTAGACAAACACACAGAAATAGCGGCCAGGTTTTAGACAGTGCCTTGGTCCTATATAACAGGGTTAAAAACTTCCATTGTGTTCCTGGAGCAGACCTCTCTCCCTAGGGTGTCACCCTGGAGAACTACAAGCACCACAGACACACACATACACACACAGAGAGAGAGACAGAGACACAGGTGTGACTGTATTGAGGTTTATTGAAAGAGAAGCAGCAGTGGCAACAGGAGCATACAGTAACACATGATCAGAACAGCAACACAGAACTGCCCCGGAACAGTCTAGAACCGCCTCGGAACAGTCTAGAACCGCCCCGGAACAGTCTAGAACCGCCCCAGGGTGTATGGCGCTCTGCCGGTTCATGATGGTCAAGTATAAATATGGCGCCGGAGCGACATCATTAGGATTCCGGATCATTTCTTAAAAAACATTGAGGGCGGAGCCTCAAGCCAACGTAAAAAAAAGGAAAACAAAAACAAAAAGCCTTCAGATCATTCAGACATGTTCAATTCATCTGTTAAAAATCAATCAGTACGATCAATCCATCCTCCTCTTGGGAGTGGCAGAGCCATTTAAAAACCCAACACTAACCAGATTCCACGAGAGAGTCGGCAAAACACTACGTGCCACATATGCGTGTGTGCGCGCACACACACACACACGCCACACACACACACACGAGGTAGAGCAGCATACTGGCAGAAAGGATGGGGATAAAATCTGCTGGCCTCACAGGACATGTAGTGTGTGCGTGTGTGTGTGTGAGTTACTCTTCATCATCCTCAGACTCCTCTTCCTCTGCAGTCTCTAGCCAAGTAAGCCACTGGTTCACCTGCAACACAAACACACACGCAGTTTAGAATCCAACTCCAGAGCTTTAGAGAAGACATGAGGACTTGACACACACACACACACACACACACACACACACACACACACACACACACACACACACACACACACGTAGTGCGTACCTGGAAGAGAGCCTTGCCCTTCCCTGGGAACTCCTGAGACAGATCCTCCTTCCAGGCCAGGAAGGCCTCCTCCTCGATGATCTCCATATCATACAGGTTCACAAAGTACCGCAGCAGCATGCCTGAGAGAAAGACACACACACACAATTTAAAACCCGACGTAATTATCACTGTGGGCCAAAGACAAATAAGGTGCTGACGCTCACACATTGAAAGAGTGTGTGTGTGCTTACCTTTGGGGAAGCCCGCGGTGTGGCAGTGCACCTGTAGGGCGTAGAGGGCGCTGACCTGCAGGTTTGTGTGATCGTGGAGGAACTTCTGCATGACGGGCTTGAAGGAGAGGAGCAGCTGCTTCTCCTGATCCTGAAGCTCCCTAGGGGGCGCCAGAGAGGAGTCATCCCACTCCACCTCCCCCGCGCCGTTCAGCTCCTCAGCCATGTACTGCAGCAAACTGGGGAGACGCAGGGCACAGGTCACACATGCACTCTGGACATACGCTAGGGGGGTGTGTGTGTGTGTACTTGGTGACACTGAGAAATCCCTTCTCTAGGTATGTAGTGGGGCGGGGGAGGATTATGTCTGACCCAGCAGTAGGTAGGTAGGTGTGTGTGTGTGTGTGTGTGTACCTGGTGATGAGGATGTTGATGAAGTCGTTGTCTGTGTGGAGTTTGGCGGAGACGTTGTCCTTGATCCAGCGGTAGATGTGTGTGGCGGAGGGGTCCTCCCTGACGCGGCGGAGCAGTTCTTTCTCCAGACGCAGCAGCGGGAACAAGAAGCCCAAACCCTTCTCCTCCAGCAGCTCCAACATGCGCTCCTTAGACTGGTCCATCTCTATACACACACACACACACACACACACACACACACACACACACACACACACAGAGAGAGAGAGATCAGTGTTACAGCTTCACCTCCTTAGACTGGTCCATCTCTACACACACACAGAGAGAGATCAGTGTTACAGCTTCCCCTCCAACATGTCCTCCATAGACTGGTTCATCTAACACACACACAGCACTCCTGGAGGTGTGTGTGTACCTGGCAGAATCTTGAGCATGTTGACCCTGCTCTGCTGGAAGGTATGAGTGTGTGTTTGTACCTGGCAGCATCTTGACTAGGGCTGAACGATTTGGGGAAATAATCTAATAGCGATTTTTCCCCCAAATATTGCGATTGCGATTTAATATGCGATTTTTTTGTTTTATCCTAATTTTTTTCCCCAACAAATCGTAATGAATGATTTCAAGATGACCAACACAATATTAGATACATTTAGTGTAAAATATTATTTCCCACAATTAAAATTTTTATTTAACTGCTTATTACAGAATCAAGAACAACAAATCGGTGGCTTTGCCACTGTGCATCCAAGTAATTTTAACAAAGTCATTGTAAGAATAAACACAAGGCATGCACTTTTTAAACACTGGGCAAAATGTACCATCTTTTTTTTTTTTTTTTTTTTTTTAAGATCACGTTTTTAAATCGCGAACGTTGCAGTTAGAAAATCGCGTTCTATCATATCGCGATTAAATCGCAAATGCAATTAATCGTTCAGCCCTAATCTTGACCCTGCTCTGCTGGAAGGTATGAGAGAGTGTGTGTGTGTGTGTGTGTGTGTGTACCTGGCAGCATCTTGAGCATGTTGACCCTGCTCTGCTGGAAGGTATGAGAGTGTGTGTGTGTGTGTGTGTGTGTGTGTGTGTGTGTACGTACCTGGCAGCATCTTGAGCATGTTGACCCTGCTCTGCTGGAAGGTGAGTGTTAGCCAGTCCTGGTCCTGGAGGCGAGCGGCCTGCTGCAGGCAGAGCAAGAAGAGGGGGAAGTGTGTGCCGTTCTCCAGCGGCGCCGCCAGCTCACACACCCCCAGCAGCTGGGCCAGCACGGCCCGCGCCGCAAACTGGGCCAGGAAGGACGAGAGCAGCGGCACCGACCCCTCCAGCGCCGCTGACTGACCCAGCACACTCAGGAACGCCTGCAGAGACAAGAGGAGGGGTCAGTGTGTGTGTACGAGCGTGTGGGGTGTGTGTGTCATGAGGATTCCGTCAGGAATGTGTGTGTGTGTGTGTTGGGGTGTGTGTGTGTGTGTGTGTGTGTGGTCTGACCTGCATGAAGTGTTCTGCGGTGATGATGCCCTCGGTGTGGAGGGTGTGTACGAGGGTGCTGACACTCTCCCGGTCTGCGTCCGAGCCCTCCAGAGACACCAGCATCATCTTGGCCAGCAGCTCCCACAGACAGGAGCGTGGAGCCCGCATCTCCCTCAGCGCAGACACCGCCTCAGACACACTCCCACCGTTCAGGTAAGCACGCACCAGAGCCTCCTGCAGAACACACACACACCATGATTATTATCATCATTATTCACACTGACTCACATCTAGTCTCTATATGAAGGGTTACTCCAGCTATCCACTGTAACACACACACCCATCTGGCTTTGCATGAAGGGTTAGTATCGTCTGTACAGCATCTAGCGTTTAGGACACACACACACACACACACACACACACACACACACACACACACACACACACACACACACACACACACACACACACACACACACACACACACACACACACACAGGGGGTTGTGAACTCACGGTCATCTTAAGCAGCTCCTCTTTAGAAGGTGGAGGCTTCTTGGTGATCTTCTGAGGCTTCTCATGGATCAGAGGAGGGCTGCTCTTCAGACCCAACTGAGGGGTCTAGAGAGATGGGGGGAGAGGGAGAGAGAGAGGGAGAGAGAGAGAAAGACTTTATTGATGAGCATCAAGTATCTTAATATGACATACAAACAATACAGCAGCACACAGACAGGGCGCTCATGACTGTGCGTGCGTGCGTGTGTGTGTGTGTGCTTGTGTGTCTGTTCTCACCTGTCCCAGAGGCGGGGTGTGTGTGCGTGGAGGGTGAGCACTAGGGGGGATCATGTTGGGAGTCTGTGGCTGCAGTTTGGGCTGATTCTTATTGAGCAGGAAAGACTGGGCTGGACGTAGACTGACCTGTGGGGGGGGGAGGAGGAGAGAGAGGGGGGTGGGGGGGTGAGAGGTATTCTTCTGAACAGCACCTGTGTGCTCACACTCAGGGAGGGGGTGGGGGGGGTCACACTTGGAGGACAGGGTTACATGTGAAGCATAGGAAAGCAGGGATGATTGACAGGTGGGTGACAGGTGATTGACAGCTACCTCGTCAGCACTGAGTGAGCCCTTGGAGAAGCGCGGGGCCAGGTCCTTATTGAGGGCAGCCTGCTGGGGCTGACTGTGGAACAACGGGCTCGGAGTCTGGCGGGAGACACACACACACGGAGAGAAAGGGAGGGAGAGATTATGGTCACACAGGGTCAACCCACAAACACACTGAATAATACATCCTCACACACACAATAAGGCAGTCTCAAATCCACACACACTCCAGTTGTACCTGGCTAGGCTTGCTGAAAGTCTTGCCCCCCTTATCCAGGAGAGTGTGTGGGGGGGTGTTGATGTAGGCTGCGAGCGTGTGTGCGGGGGTGTTGTTGTTGTTGTAGGGGCCGTGGCCGTTGAAGATGCCGTTGCTACGGTGACGCCCAAGCGTGGGGGAGTAGTGCTCCTCCTGAATCACCCCGGGGCCCGTGCCTATGCCCCCGCCCGGCATCTGGCCAAACATGTCTGCCAGCCCCCCCATGCCATCCCCTCGGATGCCCACACGCCCCGGACCGGCCAGGAAGGCCGCCTCCGGAAAGAACTCAGAGCGCCCGCCGCCAGATGCCATGGCCTGGATGAACACACCCAGGTCCTGTGAGAGAGAGAGAGAGCGAGCGAGCGAGCAAGAGAGCAAGAGAGAAAGAGAGAAAAAGAGCCGCCAGGAACCATGGCCACACATTTTATCACAAGGTCATCGGAAAAAACAAAAACAACTTTGTTGCTCTGATGGTTCTATATCCCTGTGTGTGTGTGTGTGTGTGTGTGTGTGTGTGTGTGTGTACCTTGACGGCGTCCTGGCGGATCTGTGTGATTGTCTTGGGGCCGTTGTCGGTGAAGGCCTTGCGTGGCTTCCAGCCGTTCTCCCGCAGCTCCTGAGTGTCCTGAAGGAGAAAGCGGATCCGAGACGGCAGCTCCTGATTGGTCGTCAGGTTTCGCATCCGCCCAAAGTACTGGTCCATCAGAGACTGTCAGACACAAACACACACACACACACACACTTTTAGTACTGGTCCATCAGACAGACAGACACACACACGTTCAGTACTGGTCCAACAGAGACCAACTCCAGTCCCATACTATACCCACTAATGAGTCAGGTGTGTCCAGTATTCCCACCTACCCATTACAGAATACCACGACCCATGAACCTCCACCAGACCTCCCCTAGCAACCCCTATCCCATCCAACTCTAGCTTAGTGAATCATCGGAACAGTCCATGCCATCCAACTCCAGCTTATGAAACCATCAAGGCCATCATAATGGACCGTCAGTTTGAAAGGCATATTTGTTACATGTAGCATGTAAAGTGGGAAGGGTTAAATTAGGTTAAATTCACAAGCTTGCAAGTTGATTGAGCACTTCAATCGACCAAGTTCTGTGTCAGACGTACGTTGGATGCCCCCATGTATTTTAACCATTTCACCAAGAGAAATAAAACCAGGCAGCGCATTAATTGCATACAAAAAAAAAAGTGAAATATTTAAAATTGAATTGCAAAATTTCACAGGCACTGGTTTCAAGTAATCTAAACCACTTGTGTGAAGCCATTTAACCTCATTCACAGGCAGACAACAATCCTGAGGGGAGTACCACGAGGGCCCACTCTGACATCACAAAGACAGGAATCTCGCTGTTCGCATTCCCACTCAAGCCCGAGCAGGAGATTGCCGTTATTCGACCATGTAGCCAGGGAAGAGACGTCGCCGTGTTGCTCCCATTACAAATAAAACACCAATACGGCATAACGGCAACAAAATAACAGTAAACACAGAGTTCAGTACCAGTCCACCAGAGACTGAATATACATTCGTCATGCACTGATCCCCACACACACACACACAAACACACACACTTACCCGGGCCTTCTGGTGGTCCAGTCTGGGTCCCACGGTTCTCATGATCTGGCACAGGCACTCCAGGTCCTCCCCCATGTCTGCAAGCTGGACCCTTTTCTTCTTCTCCAGAAGCTACACACACACACACACACACACAGAGAGATTGGTGTTACCAAACACCGCAGCCTGGTTTAACATCACACAAGTCAGACACACACACACACAGACCAAGACAGACTTAACCACAACACAGCAGCCTCTTACACACGACAACATAGTCACACACACAGACTCACTGTTTTGATGCACTTATGAAGGATAGACTCGTGGATGAGGTCCAGTTTGCCAAGTTCGGAGATGAACTTGATGTTGCCGAGCATTTTGATCTTAGCGATGGCACGTTGCTCCTCCTCCTCCGCTGAGAGGGGCGTGTCCTGCTTCTCGTAAACTGAGATGGGAGAGGGGCCAAACGTGAGTCACGCAGTTTCAGTTACAGAGACAACAGCCAATCAGAATGATTTTCAAACCCTTCACTCACCTTCAACATTTTTGGCTCTGTTTTCGAACTCATCCTGAAGCTTAGCAATCAGAAGCCTCCTGAAAGTCTGAGAGAATGAGAGAGAGAGAGTTCATTATTAGTAATAGAGTGTATGTACAATGGGGGCCGTGTGTGTGAGTTCATTAGTAGTAACAGAATCGATAATAGACCACTTCATGATGGGAATGCATTGGTCTCTTAACACAGTGGTGTACGCAAACGGGGTGGGTGTTTGGGGTGTGAATATTTACACCCCTCAGTCAGGTGGTGGGTACAAGTGAGTGTGTGGATATATAATGTGTGCGCACGTTGAGGGAGTGTATGCGCAGTGGTGGCCGCGTGTGTGGGGGGGGGGGGGGGAGAGGGTATGTGAGCAGAGGGGGACACGTGTGTGTGTGTGCGAGCGCGTGTGTTGGAGTGTGTCTTACGGTGCTCTGTTTCGGGGGAGGCTGGTTGTCAGGGGCGGGACCGTCAAAGCTTGGAGCGTCTTCAGCCAATCGGAGACAGAGCTGAGCGTACAGAGAGCTGTAATTGGACTCCTCCAAAGCCTTATCCACTATCTGTGGACACACACACACACAAATTCATTAACACACTAGTGCAGACAGCTAAATGCACAGGGAGGCCCTTAAGGGGCCAACATGGTGGACGGATCGGCATGCCAACGGTGGTCAACGAAGCACCAAAACCTTAAGCCAGCGGGCTTCCCCGAAACGGGTAAAATACCATCTACATCGCTGGCAAGTACAATGTGCCAAAGTAGAGCACAGTGGAATATACATGACAATTAACTTCACCAGTTAACTAATCACCAGTAACTCATTTGTGGATGAACTGCTGGAAGCAGCAATAAGAGGTCATGTGCCAAATAGAGCTCAGTGGGATAGCCTCGGCTACATGACTGGACCGTGGGATAGCCTCGGCTACATGACTGGACCGTGGGATAGCCTCGGCTACATGACTGGACCGTGGGATAGCCGACATGTTAGTTAAACTCGATCACCTGCATTCACGTGGGAACTAAATTGGACGAGCCCTAAAAGTTCTGGTTAGTGTTTTATTGGTAATCACCGGCAGAACTGCGTTAACTATCTGTAGGTTGTAATGGTTAACAGGGGGACTGGCAATGGAAACAAGGCTTTTGGCTATAATTGGGTGCATTTACATTTTAATGTTCATGAATGTACACCGTCCCTCTTGATCAAATAAAAAAAAAAATTCATTGATTAATCCAAAAGACTCAAGACTGCATTAGCGAAGTGTTTTTCCCCCAGGTGTACATTTTGGGACAGCCTACATGCAGTTTGGACCCTTAGGTCTCCGTCAGGCAAAGTAAAGCAAAACAACCGTTTGTCCAGTTGTTGCAGTAAGACTGTAACGTTAGTCAGGAAACACACACAGATGCATCAAGTTCCTTCCAGGTACACACACACACACACACACACACACACACACACACACACACACACACACACACACACACACACACACACACACACACACACACACACACACACACGTCTCTTACCAGCAAGATGATTCCTTTGAGGACTTGTTTGGAGTCAACGCCAACGTTCAGGAGCTCAAGACATAGTTTATCAAACTTCTCTGGGGTCAGTTTGTTTAGTATGCTGCAGATGGAGAGAGGGAGATCAGTCACAATCACAATCACACACACACACACACGAACACAGAGAGCGGGGGTTGGCTGCAGGTCAAACTTACCCTCTCACTTTTCTGAAGATGGCGTCGTGCCGTTCTTTATCGTTGCTGGAGTTGCCATCTCGTCTAGTGCTTCGGGAAGGAATCCATTTCTGGATGCCAGAACCTGGGGACTTCCCCAGGAACTCGCTGTGGAACAAAGGAGCCAATCAGACGCGAGGACGACACAAACAACCAATCAAATACAGCCACAGTGTGTGGCCAGGAGGGGAATGTGTGGTGTTTGATGTGTGTGGTGTCTGATGTGTAAGTGGGGGATGGGTTGAATGTGTGTGTCATTCGCCTACCTCTTGCCGACAGTCTTGGGATAGTGCTGAGAGGCTCCCCTCCCGCCTCCTCCGCCCGAAGACGCACTGAAACAGGCCAATCAAACCACAGCACAATTACATTTAACCAATCAAAGCTACAGACGATTAAGACACAATGACTCAGATGTAGTGACATCAGCAGAATGATCAGCGATCGTGTGATGACCACATTAATTAGTTCATTAGAAATCTCCATGGTGACCACTGGAAGAGTCCAGTCGTATGCCCAGGGTTGCTCACACAGGCAGCGACACACCTGAAATGAGAAGCACACAGGCAGCGACACACACACACACCTGAAACGAGAAGCACCCCCTTCTGCGATCACACTCTCCACTTTGGCGGCTGGGCAGCAAGGAACTCAGGAAGAATCAGGAAGAAGTAGTAAGACAGGGGCACACACCTGTGGAGCAGAGAGAGAGAGATCAGCATGAGAGAGAGGGAGGAGAAGGAGAGAGGGAGGAGAAGGAGAGAGAGAGGGATGAGAAGGTGAAAGGGGGGTGAGAAGGAGAGAGGGAGGAGAAGGAGAGAGGGAGGAGAAGGTGAAAGGGGGTGAGAAGGAGAGAGAGAGGGAGGGATGGGAAGAGAGAGAGGGGGAGGGGAAGAGAGAGAGGAAGGGATGAGAAGGAGAGGGATGAGAGAGGGGGGAGAGAGACAGGGGGGAGGAGAGAGAGGGAGGGATGAGAAGGAGAGAGAGGGAGGAGGAGAGAGAGGGAGGAGGAGAGAGAGGGAGGAGAAGGAGAGAGAGGGGGATGAGAAGGAGAGAGAGGGGGATGAGAAGGAGAGAGAGGGGGGAGGAGAAGGAGAGAGAGGGGGAGGAGAAGGAGAGAGAGGGGGGAGGAGAAGGAGAGATGAGAAGGAGAGAGGGAGGAGAAGGTGGGAGAGAGGGAGGAGAAGGAGAGAGAGAGGGAGGAGAAGGAGAGAGAGAGGGAGGGAGGGATGAGCAGGAGAGAGCAAGGGAGGGATGAGCAGGAGAGAGCAAGGGAGGGATGAGCAGTAGAGAGAGGGAGGGATGAGGAGAGAGAGGGATGACAAGGAGAGAGAGGGGATGAAAAGGATGAGAAGGAGAGAGAGGGGGGATGAGAAGGAGAGAGAGGGGGGATGAGAAGGAGAGAGAGGATGAGAAGGAGGAGGGAGACAGGAATCAGCAGGGCAGAGTACACAGGGGCAGAACTGGAGTCCCTGGGGAAGAGTAGGAGATGGAGCTTCAGCGACAGGGGAGGGCAAGGGGAGTCTTTTACAGTCAGCACGGGACACCAACACCAGTGTTCAGGGGTCTGTTCCAAAAGACTGGACACCAACACCAGTGTTCAGGGGTCTGTTCCAAAAGACTGGACACCAACACCAGTGTTCAGGGGTCTATTCCAAAGGACTGGACACCAGCACCAGTGTCCAGGGGTCTATTCCAAAGGACTGGAAAGGCTCAGTAATACATACACACATCACCTTGGGTCCCAGAGGCTCCAAGAGTCTGGTGAAACCATGGGACTAAATGTGTATCTTCAAACAGGATGCTTAACTATAGAGTCCTTCCCAACACAGCGAGTTTACAGTGATAGTGACGTCCTACCAGGCAGTAGTAGGTGAAGAACAATGCAACTTTCCTTAAAATGTCCTGCTAGCGGGCCTCACCCAAATTAGCTACCAAGCTAACCTGTGCTGAGGAAGGAATGTTTGTCCAAGAACAAAGAACGTAGCTAGTCATTTAGCATGAGCTAATTAAAGTTAGCGGGTCTGCCTTCGCCTAGAGGTGCTAGTATTCACACATACCAAACAATCGTTCAGTAAGAAAACAAGATATTTTAATCTGACGGGCAAAGGTCTTCGTTAAGTCGTGAACATTAAACACACAGACCATTGTGCGGGCCTAAACACCGTATAACTTAACCAGGCTGTTCGCCACAGATACATTTGAGGGTGAGGGGCTTTCTTAAATGGCCCTGCCGATTTTGGTTGGCCATGTCCCGTCCAGCTAATCTAACGTTACCATCTGTGCTAGAAGCCACAGTGATTGCGACGATACAGCCAGCGGGTAAATCTCTCCCAGGAACTAACTAGTTACGGGAACGGGCTAACCTGGCTACGGCCAGACGGCCCTCATGAAAACATTTTCAATGCCGGGACAGCAAAAAAAAAAAATAGCTAATATTGAGCGAGTAGATAGTTACGAACGGAACACGAGTAGCCAAGTATATGCGCCATTAGAGACTTACACCTGACGACATAAGCGTTTGGCATGCAGCCGGCTAGCAACCAAGCTACCGAGGCCGGCTAGGAAGATTAATCACGTTGGCTAAGTTAATTAGCGATCATAGCTAGCTATGCTATGCTGGTCCTGTCGACTGGTTGGTTTCCTCCTAGGATACTTGTATCGAACGTTTTGGTATACATTTGTAGTAAAAACGAATAATTTCGATGTGGTGTTAGATCGCATCCACGTCCTTGTAATCAAAATATCATGCCGGCCGGTGCTGGTGGCAGATGTTGGCCAACCCAAGACGCCATTTTCTCCCAGCCGGGCTAGTCACCCACCGAGAATAAAGCAAAGCTAGGTACAGACTGTAAAGGTTGGGTACGACAAACATGAAGCCACCTCTTGTCATTATTCCCTTCTGAATAATGAACATGAACCATGTTATAAAAAATTTGGATTTCGCACTCAAGAAATTCAATGACGGACGCCAACAAATATCATTCTCTTACCTTTACCAAAGGAAGGTCAGCTTCAATATGATTTTGTCACTAATTCAGAAAATAGGATGTAAATAAAAGCGTTTAGTGACAGAAATCACTGAAAAGATTCTCTAGCGTAGCCTTAATTTTGTGTCCCACTATTGTCTGTAAAGATAGCTTCGCCGGCGATGCAGTCCGATGGTGATAATCATGGGACTGCTGACTCTATGACCTGACGTCAGCGGTAACGCAGGTTTATATCCTGAACG
>NC_045171.1:22515951-22598451 GCF_900700415.2 Clupea harengus | reverse complement strand
TGTGTGTGTGTGTGCGCGCGTGTATGTGTGAGATAGAGTATTTGTGGGAGAGGGAGAGAGAGTGTGTATGTATTGAAGGGAGAGGAAGAGAGTGTATGTGGGAGAAAGAGTGTGTGTGTGTGAGAGAGAAGAGAGTGTGTGTGTGAGAGAGAGTAAGAGAGAGTGTTTCTGTGTGTGAGAGAGCAAGAGACAGAGTGAGAGTATGTTTGGGAGAGAGAGAAAGAGAGTGATTGTGTGTGTAAGAGAGAGAGAGTGTGTGTCTGAGAGAGATAGAGAGACATAATGAGAGAGAGAGTGTGTCTGAGAGAGAAAGAGAGTGTCTGAGAGAGAAAGAGAGAGAGAGAGGGGGAGGGGTGGTGTGTGACGTGTGTTGTTGACGAAATCTCCACTCCCTCTGTTCTCTCACACACTCCTCAAGGCAATGACCACATCCTGGGGGGAGGGGAGCTGCTTCACACACACACACAGGATGGACACAAACATAAACACAAGAACTTTTCAGTGTTCAGGGAGTTATACCTCAGCAGCGCCACCTTCTGTTCTTTCTATAAACTGCTGTTTTCGGACAACAAATCCCTTCAGTGTCACTCTTAGATTTCTTAGACCGTTGTGCTGTGCTGTGTTGTGTTGTGTTGTGCTGTGTTGTGCTGTGCTGTGCTGTGCTGTGCTGTGTTGTGCTGTGTTGTGTTGTGTTGTGTTGTATATTTTGTGTAAGTACATTATGTCACTAATTCTAACTCTAACAGTAACACTAATAGTAACAGTAACAGTAACACTAACACTAACACTAACTTACTCATATAGACATGTTGAGTGTCCCTCTCTCCTTCTGTGTGTAAGAAGATGTTTCCCTCAAGACATAATGACCTCAGGCTCCCTGTAACACCTGAGGGTTAGGGTTAGACCAGTGGTTCTCAAACTTTTTCTGTCATTCCCCACTTTGAACAATGGGGCCTTTTCAAGCCCCACCTGTCCCTCATCGCTCCAATAAAATGGTAGGCCAAGCTTAAAATCGCCAAATTTATTGAAATAACGATAAGTTCTAAATCTTAATCAATAACAAATAACATCAGTTCAGAAATAGAGAAAATAAAAGTGCAATGGTGTCAATCCTTGCCTCAAATGGGCTGAGTTCCAAAAATAAAGAAAAAGGGCCTACTATGCAATTGTGTTATCAATGGTAGGCCAAGTTAAAATCTCACTAGTACGTTGCTTTGGATAAAAGCGTCTGCTAAATGACGGAATGTAATGTAATGTTAAATTGTCAAATTTATTGAAATTTTCAATTTTCTTTTAGGTTGATTTTGTGGTGGATCAGCTGTCTTTTTCTCCAATGGTACTGAATCGCCAACCTTTGCATTTCGTGTGACAAATGTATCCATAATGTCAATATTAGCCTATCGCCCACTACACTTTCATGGTCCGGGAACGTTTTTTTTCATTGTCCCCCTGCAATTAATACTCCGACGTCAATAAAAATGTTTGCGCTATGATTCCAGGTCACATTTTCATCCCGGTCCCCCATCTAATGTTAATACAGTGTTGTATAATGGTGCTGCTCCTATAATGTATAATGGAGCAACACGTAGGCTACAGGGTGGGTGTGGTAGAGCGAGAGACATAGAGAGCGAGCGAGCGAGAGAGAGAGCGCGGTGATGCACACGAATAGATCAGATGTAGCGACCGGAGCAAAGTTATGTTGCTGTAACGTTGAACTCTGTGCAACCAGTGTGGAGAATAAATCCTCGGGCCAAATCAAGTTGCCATTCATTTGCTCATTAACTGCAGACCAAAGGGAAAGGGAGATAACCCCAGAGTTTAGAATCTAGATCACTTCGGCCCACACAGGAGCAGTAAACAAAAGTCTCCCCTGTAATCTGCGACTACGACTAGCAGGAAAGGTTAACAACAGGCTAATTAAT
This sequence comes from Clupea harengus, assembly GCF_900700415.2. Taxonomy (NCBI): domain Eukaryota; kingdom Metazoa; phylum Chordata; class Actinopteri; order Clupeiformes; family Clupeidae; genus Clupea; species Clupea harengus. Next base: position 22,596,529 of record NC_045171.1, on the reverse strand, counting down.
ACAATACAATACTTAATAGGCTAATTAATACAATATTTCTTTGTTTGATTGTGGTTGTTTAGTGCAGGGGTTCTCAAACTTTTGCAAGCTGGGCCCCCCCAAAGCTGGTTAGGGGTAGTTGGGGCCCCCCCAGCGCGCGGCCCGCCGCCACCACCCTCAACTACACCATCATATATAGATAGATAGATAGATAGATAGATAGCATATTGTTATTGATAGGCCTGACATGTCAAGGTTAGGCTATTGTTAGGCCCATACAGACAATTATTATAACTATTTATTATTATTATTACTATTGTTATTATTATTATCAGTAATAGTAGGCCTATTAGTAGGCTATTCATTATTATCACCATCATTATGTTATTATTATTATAATTAATGACTATCGACCAATTATTATTATTGTATTATTATCATAATAATAATTAGTGTTATTATTGCTATAATTTGGATACTGTTATTATTATGGGCCTCTTGTGATCTTTACAAAAAAAATCCTACAGGTCTGTCAATGTGAGACATGAGCCTGCTTTGCACTGCAAAGGTTCTCAAATCTTGGGGCAATGTTTGAAAACATATCCTCAGGTCATCCTCGATCTGTGCGCGGTTGCGGTATTTAGTTTTGAGCGCAGTCAGTCTTGAAAAGCCTGCCTGGCACAAATATGTCGACGCGAAAAGGATGAGCATTTTTAAGGCTATGTCGCAAAGGTGATCATTGCTATCCAGAATGACGAAATAGGGGAGATGCTTAAGTCTACTGTCACTCTTCAATTGCTCTTTCATGTCTATTGACAGCTCGTCTGCTGAGCAGAGAAATGGATCCCGAACTTAGGCGAATGAACGGTAGTCCTCTTTGAAATAGGACCCAAACTGATTTCTGATATTCGGCGTGATACAATGTCATTTGACATAAGTATTGCGCTGAGTTTAGCTTCTATTCTACACGTCTTGCGCGGCCGGCAAAATCAGTGTTTCGGCAATTGTATGGAGTTGGCCAAGCTTAGCAATTCTATGAGCAACTACATAAGATGCCTCCAGACACTGCTTGGAGATGGTGGTTCGTTGTTGCTGGACGAACACGTTCATGTTTAAAGAAGTCCACAGGCTTCTCTTTCTGACTTTTACGAATCAGAAACGTGTCCATAGTTGTGTTTGTTTGCTGATACAGTGTGTGTGAAGTTAATAAGGTTCTAATTTCAACGTCGTGTTCTTGTATGTGTGGTAGTGAACGACATGGATAAGGATAAGGCTGTGCTAGGCAATGATTCCTAACAAAACTAACTGTACACAATGTAGACAGGGACAGCACAAAATAGTATTCAAGTGCTGGTGTTTTATTTGTTGCAACACGGTGGATGATACAAAAATATAAAGGTAGGTGTTAAGGAGAAAAGGGCTAGCTGCAGTTGGGAAAAGGTAGCTAGCTAGGCTAGCTCTCGGGGCTACGAGCTTTTTCAAAAGACTGGGGCAAATTACTCCTTAGAATAGGCTACGAATAGACCTACTGCAAGCGCAGTAAGGTATTACTAAGGAAGGAGTGAGTCTTTAAAAAGACTGTTTATAAAGCAATGAATATCTGAATGATACAGGAAACAAGAGAAATTGAACAAACTCTGCAGAGTCATCTCAGGGTGAGAGCTTACCAATGCCTGCGTTTTTTTTTTTTATACTCGGAAACTTAGGTGCAACTCGCGTTCAAATGAAAAAACTCCGTTTTGATTGGTGGATCAGGAGCAAAACCGTATTTGATTTGTTTGGGTCAGTCCAGCCCCTTGCATTTCGCCACTGAGGGAGCTTTCACTAACCAGTGACAGGTCGGCGGTAGTTTTTTTTTTTCTCCGTCTGTGACATCGCGCCCCCCCTGGAGAGTGTTCGCGCCCCCCCAGGGGGGCGCGCCCCCCACTTTGAGAACCACTGGTTTAGTGCGATGGGATAGTATGATCATTATTGTCTATAAAGGAAGGCATTGCAACGGGAAAATCTCCCGTTCATCGCGTCCATTAGCGCCCCCACCTGTCACGTCTCTGCGCCCCACCAATGGGGCACGCCCCACACTTTGAGAAACGCTGGGTTAGACCCATAGTATAGTATGGGGTTTAGGGTTAGGGTTAGACTCTGGGGTTAGGATTAGGGTTGGCGGCACACATATGACCCTGATGAGGAGTGTGAGCGTGTCTGAGAATACTGGGTCAAGTGAGTGTGTGTAAGAATGTTTGAGTGAATATGAGTGAGTGTGAGAGTGTGTGAGTGAAAGCAACACACACAGCAATTTAAAGTCACTTTAAGTGTGTGTGTGTGTGTGTGTGTGTGTGTGTGTGTGTGTGTGTGTGTGTTTGTGTGTGTGTGTGTATGTGTGTGCTTAGGGCCCTGTTGACAGAACATGAAAATGTTCATGAAATGCCAATTTATCACACATTTTTTATTTAAGACAGGTGTAATGAATGACTGCCGTAGACTCGCCATTTAAAAGAGGACCTCCCTGCTCGGGCTGAACGCTTTCATTGTTTTGGAGTTAATTCATTAAGTTAATTCCAATTAGCAACAGAAATGTCTGCCAATCCACTGACGTGGTCTGATGACGTTTGTCGATCAGAGTATGAAAATAAAATCTCCTGCTCTTGGCAAAGCTAGCGGTTATTCAATGACACTGCTCCTCATGGGCCCCCTAGTGGTCATGCCAGACATCCACACAAACACACGTCACTCACACACACACACAGCCACACACATCACTCACACACACACACAGCCACACACATCACCCACACACACACACAGCCACACACGTCACTCACACACACACACAGCCACACACATCACTCTCACACACACACAGCCACACACATCACTCACACACACACACAGCCACACACATCACTCACACACACACACAGCCACACACGTCACTCACACACACACACAGCCAGCCACACACATCACTCACACACACACACACAGCCACACACATCACTCACACACACACACAGCCACACATGTCACTCACACACACACACAGCCACACACATCACTCACACACACACACAGCCACACACGTCACTCACACACACACACAGCCACACACATCACTCACACACACACACAGCCACACACATCACTCACACACACACACAGCCACACACATCACTCACACACACACACACACACACACACAGCCACACACGTCACTCACACACACACACAGCCACACACGTCACTCACACACACACACACAGCCACACACATCACTCACACGCACACACACACACAGCCACACACGTCACTCACACGCACACACACACACAGCCACACACTTCACTCACACTCACACACACACACAGCCACACACATCACTCACACACACATACACCACACATCACTCACACACACTCACACACACACAGCCACACACATCACTCACACACAGGTGACAGGTTTACAGTTTTTCTCGATTCCTTTGGCACATTTTTCCATTCACAGTTTACTTTTTCAAAACAGCTCACACACAACCCTTAACAAAAGACGAAATTACCAAAACACCATATGATGTTTGCAGAATGACACCACCTTCCACCTTATCACACACCCATCAAAACCAAACATTTCAATCAAAACCTACAATTTGTGCTCAATAGAAAATGTATGTTTTCTCATTTATTTAACAATGGATAACAAAAACTACAGCTATCAATATCAACCTCTGCAACCATCACTTCAACTTTTGTGCAGCACCCTCACAGTATTGACTGTTTTACCACTGACAACATACTGCAATTTGGGTTTTGTAATGAGCACTCTAACTTAAGGAATATACTGTCAGAAAGTATTTGAAATCTGAACATTTGTATACAGTAAAATATTGTAGTTCTGTTTTTGTATTGCTAAATATGGTAAAAGATATTCTAAACAAGGACCTGTCAACACCATTGATTTACATTTGTTCTACTGTGTACACAATGGCAAAGATTCTGACACAAAAATATGTATTGCAGTCATTTTTTCCACATTACATGTATATACTGTAAGAAGTCAAAATGACAGTCTACAATATACAGTAAAAAGGTCAAATCTGTTCTGCAGTGAACATTCTCCCCCTGCCACCAGTGTGGGCCAGTGTGTTGATTCTGTAAAAATAGTGCTATAGGCTGTAAATACTGTAAATATACAGGAATCAGAATTCTACTCTACATTTTGTAAATTTCGTTAGTGAAACTACAGTACTGCATTGTATTGTGGCAACACACTTTACAAAAGTATAGAAATGGTTGTTTCCAAGCGTTTCTTATGGAGAGGTCACAATTGACCACGTGATCAATGACTGTTGCACTGTCTAATTTCATTAGAGCATCTTACACGAATGCCACGTCCTCTGACAAGGGCCCCTCTACCACGGCCTCTTCCTTGTCTTCGTCCTAGTCCTTGCTGAGGTTGTTGGTGGCGGCCTCCTAAATCCACGCTTGGTATCAACTTCAATCTATTGACCTATTTTATAAGTTGAGAACTACTTGATTAATTGTGCACAGAGAGTTAACACAGTTGCTGACGATATTTAGAATATAGAGAATATAGTTTCAGTAGGCTGCTACTAAGTGTCTGCAATGTGTTGACATGGTTATTCAATTATGTTTCGTGTCTCTCTCTGAGAAGTGTGTTAACTGTTATGAAAAGTGTGTTAAAACAATGAGAAATAGTTAACCCATCCGCCAGAGAAGACTCTTGCTGTGCAAAGGTGTGAGCATTAGGTCCCTAAGGATCAGCCCCCCCCCCCCCACATCACCCCCCCCATTAATGCCCCAACCCTTAGAATCAGCTATCAAACTGACCCCAGAGAAGTCCTGAATCACAGAGACCACCACAGCAATGCACAAAAGTGTTTATTTATTTTACAGTTGTACAACTAACAGAAAAGCTTGTTAAAAAAGACACAGCAGTAATGCAGTAATGGGTAACAAACTATCATCCGTTACAGCTGCCTGAACCCTTCTCCGCTTTCTAGCTTTAGCCTCACTATGCTGTATAGGGAAGCTTCAAATGATGATCAAAACGTTTCTCTTTCAAAACGGAACATTTTACTCTCCAATATGCTACAGTTTTACAAAGAAGAAGAATGTAGAAAGTTAAACAAGGCAGGCTCTTGCAACTGGACTTCATAAGAATCATTAAACCAGCAACAAAACACTCAACACATTACATCCTGCACTTTAAAATAAAGGCATCTCCTGTTAACACTTTCAAATTAATATCAAATTACCATCAATAGGTAACAGATTCTCCCATATTTACTGTAAATAATGTAAATAGAGCATTTTAACATTCCTAATAACTGTTTTTAAACCAAACAACATAAATCATGTTAATTTACCCTTAGCTTCAAACACACTAGGTCTTTCCTGTGGAGGGAGTAAACACACTAACATCTGTTCCAGCTGCCTGAACCTTTCTCCGCTTTCTAGCTTTAGCCTCACTAGGTCGCTCCACAATATGTTTCCCTTCTTCTGGCCATATGTCAGGTGTTCAACTCAGCAGGAGTGCAGGCTCAATGACGTGTGTATGTGTTTGTGCATGTGTGTTGTCCGCCAGAGTAACTGGAGTGTCCAGAGAGCACCAATGCTTAAAATTCTGTAACTTGTAATTTCACATTTTTCGTTTGAACTCAAAAGAAGTTTAACAAAACCAACTGGGCAACAAGAAATGAATGAAAGAAAATAAAGATGTTGCATACGAACTGGCCAAGTAACTATATTAGTGAATGCAAAACAAAGACATCTTATTGTCTTATCTTATTTTATTCACAATTAGGAACCGAGCTTGTCTCCACAAAATAAGTGCAATGAGTTTGCATCTTTTTTCAAATGTAAAATTGATAAAATCTGACTGAACCAATGATCTCAAACGCAAATCACTCAAAACCTCGAACCACCAGTGACAAAAAGAGGAGCACTTAACTTGATGTCTGAATTTAGCTTGATTGACATTGCAATTCTTGAAAAAACAGTACAAAACCTCAACTCTTCCACATGTGAATTGGATATTCTACCTACCAGCTTTTTAAAATCTGTCATTCACCTCATAACGACAAATCTGCTTGAAATCATAAATACATCATTACCAGGGACGTGCGGTCATATGAGGCAGGTGAGGCAGAGCAGGTGAGGCAGAGGCAGATTCATATTTCTCTACTAATCTGTGGTATAGGTGTAATTTCTGCATGATTCCAATCATTTCGAGCATTTTTATAATAAAAATCGCTGAATTCGCTGAATTTGCGCATGTCCTATTCAAATAGACGGGAGAAAACAAGGGAAGTGTGGTCAGGTTAGGCACCATGTATTGTCTATGGGAGCTAGTGAGGCAGTGCCTCACCTAGGATTGCGCAATCGCTCCAAACTGGGTTTTGCGCATGCGTGCGCATGCGTAGAACCTTTGAGCTGAGCTCAAAACACATGGAAAATTCATGTATGTGAGGCACACAGTACCTCTGCCTCAATGAAGGGGGCGTGCGAGAGCGCACCTGTCGGGGTTATGCTGGGGAACGTTGCTCTTCTTCTACACTTCTGTGGAATGGAAGATTTTATTGCTAAGCTGAAGCAGTTCTCAAAACTGGACTTTCAGTCCAAACGTGAAATGATTAATAATGGGAGACCCATGCCGGAGCTAAAAGGTATGCTTCAAGTGACGGGAAAGAAGATAACTCGATCGACTTTTCACATTCAAAGCCAAATTTCTTTGAACATGTTTGGGACCTCAAGAATAAATTTGGTTTTGAACTTACAGCGGCAGCTCCGTTGATTTCCCATTATTTCTCTTGGGATTGTTTTATGTCTATGTGAAGCCATTTAACATCACACAAGTGGTTGTGATCACTTTGAGCCCAAGAATGCTTTTTATTGGTGAGCTAATTTTGGAAATTAAACTCAAATTGTAGGTAAATTGTGTTTCCTGGTTGCAATGGTTATCCTGTTGCTACGTTAGCTAATTAGCTAGCTAAGGACACTTAATAACCTTACGAGTTAATCCGAAGAGTTCAATTTGCATGAAATGATAGCTGGTTATCTAGCTGATGTTATAGTCTCCTCGATTGAACTATTGAAATTATAATGGGAAAAGGTAGAAACCCTCAGGGTGCTTGTGCAACTTCGTAAGAAAGAGTTCATATTCACGAGTTCATATTCATGAGTGCATAATATTTACACATGAGTTCATCACAAGCTAGCAGCTGCCTACTGTATGCACCTTACCTATGTGTGTGTAAAGAATGCTGATATGAAAAACAACCAGTAGTCAATGTGAAAGCTGCCAATTGAATGGTGATCTTAGATACTCTATTGGGTTTATGTATTTGTAAATTTGACTCTGAAAGAATCAGTGCCTCACCAGCCACGAACTTCACCGCACGTCACTGATTATTACAGACTGGCACATTTCCTAACTCCCTGAAAACTGCTGTTGTAAAACCCCTACTGAAAAAGAATAACCTGGATGCCTCCACATTAAACAACTACAGGCCCATATCCAATGTACCATTCATAGGCAAAATTATTGAAAAAATCAGCTAACCACATTTTTGACACTGAATAACTGCCTTGATGACTTTCAGTCAGGTTTTCGTGCTAATCACAGCACTGAAACAGCTCTTGTTAAAGTTATAAATGACATACGCCTAAATACAGATGCAGGTAAAGCATCAGTCCTAGTATTGCTGGACCTTAGTGCAGCCTTTGACACGGTTGATCACAACTTATTACTTCACCGACTAGAACACTGGGTTGGCGTCTCAGGTGTTGTTATCAAGTGGCTGAAATCATACTTACAAGACAGGAGCTGCAATGGGCTGTTCACAGGCCTTCCTAAAAAAAACCTTAAACAACTTCAAATGGTACAAAATGCAGCAGCCAGAATTCTTACAAAAACAAAAAGAACTGACCACATAACCCCTATACTGAAATACCTGCACTGGCTCCCAGTAAGTTACAGGATTGACTTTAAAGCATTGCTGCTTGTTTTCAAGTCACTTAATGGGATAGGGCCAAATTATCTATCTGACATGTTTCAGCAGTACGTACCACTCAGATCTCTCAGATCACAGCATAAATTTCTATTAGTAAAACCCACTGTCCAAACTAAACAGGGTGAAGCAGCACTCGGCCACTATGCGGTTCACCTCTGGAACCAACTTCCAGAAGACATTAAAAACGCTCCAACTACTTTCAGTTTTAAATCTAGACTAAAGACCAAACTTTTCTCAGATGCCTTCTGCTAACTGGCCAAGAACAGTTCCTTTGAAGCATTAATGCTTACTGTAGTAGACTAGTGATTTTTATTATTCTTTTTGTGCTTTATTTCCTATATTTTACTGTTTTTATGCCTTAATGTTTACTGTTTTTATGATCATGTACTGACCTTTTGCTTTTATTGATGTTTAGCACATTGTATTGCCATTGTGTATTTATGTATGTGAAGCACATTGTTGTGTATTTATGTGAAGCACATTGAATTATTACGGTGTATGAATTGTGCTATATAAATAAACTTGCCTTGCCTTGCCTATTGGCCTTCTAAACAATCATTAAAAACATTACACATAACCTGATGGGCCTTTGACTGGTGTCGTGGAAACTCAAGACTTGCAACGGGAAGGGGGGATGGAGGTAAGCCAGAGCAAACAAGCAGCCATCTGGTCCAACAGCCATGTTAGGCGCTGGTCACAGACCCGCCTGTCACACTGGGGGTACGAAGCAGGCGAAGGCGTGGGATGGGGGTCATGGGGTGGTGAATGCATATCTGTAATGTGTATGCATATCTGTAATGTGTACGTGTGTATGTATGCATGTAGAAAGTTTGTGTATGAGTAGGCCTGGATTGTCGCCTTCCCCTAGGCCCAATCAAAATTCTCAGTTTGCAAGATTGTCGTTGGCATGGAGACAGCCTTGAAAAGGTCCTGGACAGAGACAACAATCCACAGGTGTCTGTGGAAAGGGGGAAGGGAATGCAAGAGAGTCTCACTGCAGCGATCTTCAGGGGAGTTGTTGTTCCAGCAACGGCCTTGGCCAAGGCCCGTGCTGGTTGAGAAGATAGTGTCAATTGCGTTGAGAGACCAGTTGATCAAATCCATGGTTTTTAGTTCGAAGAGCGGTGCGGAGAGAGTCTCTCAAGTATAAGACAAGACAAGACAAGACGATAGGAGCCAAGCAGGGAAGGTCAGGGGGAGGAGAGGGAGAGAAAATGCGACCGCCTTCGAAGAGAGCCAAAGAAGTGTGGGTGTGAGGTTCTCACTTTTTCGCCTGGATGGCTCTAGAAGCCAAAATGTCACTTTCACTTGCTGGGGCTGTTTTACCCACTGCTAGTGGAGGCTGCTGCTGCTGGACTCTCTCTTTCTGAAGGTTTGACCATTCACCCTAGAAGACAAATGAGTATAAATGTGTTGAGCCGCATCATCCTTCAGTCATCACAGGGAGCCACAGACTTAACTTACTCAGCACCAAATGGTGACACTCAAACACACACACACACACACAAACCAGTACAGGAAACACACACGTGTGGTCACCCTTACCAATACAAACACACTCCGTACTCCACTTGTCACTCTGTAACTGCTTATCCTTACCCTAATCCTGAAGTACAATTACTGCATAATGCCACTTTAATATTGATAAGATGCTAATGCAATGATATTTAAAGTAACAGTATGTAGCAATTGTTAGGGTTAGGGTTTGGATTAGCTATTTTACCTTAAAATAACAGCTTAAAAATATTGGGGCTCTACAATGACGTTTAATATGGAGAATGGCCTCTGTGCCATTGCCATACCAGGGTGCATAGGCATATTACTGCGTTATGTAGATTTCTGGAAGCCGCCCGGGTACTACTCTCTGCCGGACTAGTACATAGCTTATTTGCCGTCTTGCTTTGTCTTGCTTGCTTTGTGTTGAACTTGCTTGATGTTTCACTGTGTTAGGAAAGTTGTTGACTCACTAGTTTCTCATAGTGTCAAAGTAAGCAAATTTCAACAGGTTTCGCTATGTTTAGCCGCTAGCATCTCGTTAGCGATTAGCAATTCCTCCGTTGTGCTGCTTTAAGTTCATGAAACATTGGAATTATGATTCTGCAAATGTGAATACTGTGATTGCCATGTTCTGTCTGGCTGTGTGTCTGTGTATGTGTGTGTCTGTGTGTCTGTGTGTTCTGTCTGGCCAACTGTCTGTCTGTGTGTGTGTGTGTGTTCTGTCTGGCTGTAATTGACGTGTAATTGATGTGTGATATAGGGCCAGGCCACGTCTAGCCAGGTGTGTGTGTGTGTGTGTCTGTGTGTATATATGGCCGGGCCACGTCTAGCCCGGTGTGTGTGTGTTTGTGATATAGGGCCGGGACACGTCTAGCCAGGTGTGTGTGTGTGTGTGAATATAGGGCGGGGCCACATCTAGCCAGGTGTGTGTGTGTTTGTGTGTGTATAGGGCCAGGCCACGTCTAGCCAGGTAGAGCTCTAAGGGCCTCATTTACTAACATTTGCGAGCGCTGCGTAATCAGCGCTTTTGCCAAACCGCATACAGCGCACGCTGTGTTTCTGCATTTTGCGTAGTATTTATCAAACAAGAACCTCGTTGCGTAATCAGCCATTCTACCTAAGTGTGCCTTGTTTGTAAATACGGTTCCATGTCTTTACCCAAATATTGCGTAGAAATTACGCCTGAAGTGGGCGCAATTCTGTTAGTAAATCTGGCCCTTAGTGTGTGTGTGTGTGTGTGTGTGTGTATAGGGCCGGGCCAGGTCTAGCCAGGTAGAGCGGAAGTGGCAAACTATTTTTTTTTTGTCACTTAGATTTTATTGAGTTTTTCGGTGAAAGACAATGGTACTGAACAACCATACAAGTACAAGGTTAAGTGTCGGCACGACAACATTCATTTTGTACAACATATTATTGTGACATGCGCTACAGCATTCCCAGACATATATTTACATAATATACAGCAGTAGAAAGGAAAATGAAATGGCAAATTATATCAAAAGTCAATCAATAATCACAACCCTACTTAAACATATACAGATTCCATTTTGTCCCTCTTCCGATATACAAGTCATTTCTCATACGCAATAGAAAGGTTAGTCTCTCCATCTCATGGATCTCCTTAATAATATCCAACCAGTTATCCACAGTAGGTGAGTCGGTCTGTAACCATTTACGTGTGATTGCTTTCTTTGCTGCTGCCGTAAATATTTTCAACAGGTATTTATCATTTCTAGTAAGTTCTTCTGGCATATCGCCCAAATAAAGTGATAGACATGATCCTGGAATTTGTAAATCTAAAATTTGTTGTATAGTTTCCCAAACATTCTCCCAGAACTTATCAATCTTCGGGCAGGCCCAAAAAATGTGGTAGTGATTTGCATCCACTTCCCCACAACCCCTCCAACATGTGTGTGTCAGTGATGTTTGATGTGATTTTAATTTAGGTGTGATAAAAAAACGGACAAGGTTTTTCCAACAAAATTCACGCCAATAAGATGAGCAGGTAGTCGAAGACATATTTTCACATATATTCTCCCATTGTTGAGGGGATATTCTTTCCTTTATTTCTTTTTCCCATTTTTCTCTGATGTAATTTGTGGAACTGCCTCTTCCCTTAACTATTCCCTGGTAGAGTCTTGAAATCACTGACTTAGAGCCAATGGTGTAAGTCTGTGTGATCAACTGTATTATGTCATTCGGCACAGTATTTGCTTCTTTTTTACCCATTTCCTTTCAAAAGTATTGGCGCAGCTGTAAATATCTGAAAAAATCTTGTTTTTCTAAATTGTATTTTTCTCTTATTGTCTGAAAACTGTGTAATCTATTGTTTTGTATCAATCTGCAAAAAGCTGTGATTCCTCTATTCATCCAAAATTTAAACCTGGAGTCCATACTGTTTGGAACAAAATCTGTGTCATATGCGACCCATCTCAGTTTTTTTATCTGTGTGGATAGATTTAATTCTTTGATAACATCAAACCATATGGACAGGGTAAAGGAGACTAAAGGATTCAAGTCCTCCTGATGAGTTGTATAGAACTGTGCACCAACCCTGCCTCTGTACAACACAACTGATGGTCTCAAACACATTAAGAAGGCAAGAAATTCCACAAATAAACTCTCAAAAGGCACACCTGTTAATTGAAAACCATTCCAGGTGACTACGCTAATTTTCGGTCACCAATCATTGCTTGTATTGGGATATCTCCACACTTCCTCTCCATCTCCTTCCATCCTGCATCATATCCACTGTCACACCAAAGAATCTGGGCCGCCAAGTAATAATCCCTGAGATTTGGCAGGGACATTCCACCTCTAGCCTTATCAATGGTTAATGTATTAAATCTAATCCTTGGTTTCTTTCCGTTCCATATAAATCTAGATATTTGCTTGTTCCATTCATTAAATTGACAGATTGGAATTTTAACTGGTAATGACATGAATAGGTATAAAAATGTAGGCATAACAACCATTTTGATGGTCTCAATTCTTGAACTGAAGCTTATCAAAAATGTTGACCAGTGGTTAAGATCTTCCTTAATTTTCTTGCTCACTTCATAGTTTCTTTTATACAGGTCTTTAGGACAATGGGTTAACCAAACCCCCAAATATTTAATTGCTTTTCGAGACCAGTCAATGGTAAGCCTTTGTTCAAGATCTACTGATGGTCTGTAGTTAAATACTAATATTAGTGTTTTTTGTATGTAACTCTTGCGGTTGGGGCAGAATATAAAGTTCTAAAAATATCAATTTAATTTTTAGTGAAGCCAAACCTTTCCAGGACCAAAAACAGATATTCCCAACTGACACAATCAAAAGCTTTCTCGGCATCAAGACTTATTAATGCTGCACCCATTTTACTTTCTCTAATATTGTGTATTATATGAAGTGATCGCCTGATATTATCTTGCGTTTGGCGCCCCCTAACAAATCCCGTTTGGTCATTGTCAATCAGATCAGGAATAAAGGAATCTAATCTCTTCGATATAATAGATGAATAAAGTTTATAATCCTGATTTATAATTGAGATTGGCCTGTAGGAGCTACACAACATTTTATCCTTTCCCTCTTTTGGGATGACAGAAATAATTGCCTCATTCCATGAAGGGGGGATCGAGCCTTCCTCAAGAGTCCAGTTGAAAGATCTTAAGAGAACTGGAATCAGGTGTTCTCCAAATGTTTTGTACCATTCCGTGGGCAGGCCGTCGGTCCCTGGGGTTTTATTATTTTTTAATTTATGCAACGCATCCTCTAGTTCTTTCCTTGAGATCACTGAGGTTAAACAGCCATTTTGATTGTCACCAATTGAGGGCAGGTCCAATGAATTTAAAAATGTTTTTATATTCTCTTTACAATCTTGTTTTGTTTGGGAGTACAGCTTCCTGTAGTATGTTTGGAATGCAGCATCAATTTCATCCAAATTGTTATACGTTTGTCCTGTTCCTGTGTCCAAAATTTTATAGACTGATTGTGAAATCTGTTTTTTCCGTATTCTCTTTGCCAATCACTTTGTAGCTCTGGGACCTACTTCATAATATGATTGTTTTAAGTATTTATATTTTTTGTCTAACTCGTCTTTATAGCAATTTGATATATGATTTCTGATTTCTTTAATTTCACACATTATCTGTTCGCTCTGATTCTCACTGTGCCTTTTTTCTAGTTAACCCAGTTTTTTTTTTCAAGTTGATTAAGTGTATTTTCTTTTGCCTTCTTCATAGCTGCGCTAAGAGATATCAGTTTGCCCCTGACAACTGCCTTTAAAGTGTCCCAGAGAATATTTGGGTTTACTTCCCCATTATCATTTATTCTGAGAAAGTCCTGTATTTCAGCTTTTACCTGCTGTACCACCGTCTCCTTATTAAGAAGGCTTGTATTGAGTCTCCAGTTTGTTTTCTTGGGTCTACTGTCTAAACACAATGTCAGGTATAATGGAGAATTATCTGATATATCCCTAGTTCCAATATCGCAGGACTGAATCCTATGTCTATCATTCCTAAAGATAAAGAAAAAATCTATTCTCGAGTACACTGTGTGGGGCGCAGAAAAGTATGTGTAGGTTTTCTCCGTTGGGTGTAGGTCTCTCCACAAGTCCAGTAAGCCAATCTCCTCCAGACCCCTTCTCAGTATTTTAGTTTGAGGTGATATCATCCTTTTATTGTTTGATGTATCCAATCTATTTATTACCGTGTTAAAATCTCCTGCACAGATTAATGTACCTTGTGATTCTGAAGCGATAAGCTCCAGAACTTTCTTGAAAAGTTTTGGGTCACTCTGTGGAGGAAGATAAACTGAAAGAAGGGTAGTCATTTGATCTTCTATTTTACCTTGCACTAGAATATATCTGCCTTCGCTGTCCCTTATTTCTTTGACTAATTCAAAATGTATGGAGTTATGTAATAATATCGCAACACCTCTTTTGTGGCCTTTTTTAAACGAACTATAAAATATGTTCCTGTACCCAAACTTCCTTAGTTTTTCATGCTCACTTTGAGATAAATGAGTTTCCTGTAAAAAAATGATTTGATTTTCCCCCTTCTTTATCTTAGCCATTACTTTACTCCTCTTAACTGGGTTATTTAAACCATTCACATTCCAAGAGGCTGCTCTAAAGCTGCTATAGCCCATCATCACAATTAAGATCGAATATGCCGACAAAACAAACACAATAACAACAGATATAACCAAAAGGCACCTCTAGAACAAGTGCAACATTGACTTCCAACCTCAGGGTGTTACTATACCCTATCAACCTCTCATATTGTTCATTCAAGTAGTCATGGAGTAATAGCCCTACATCCTGTAGGGGCTCCCTCTTCGCTAGAAGCAAAGTTCCTTTTCCCTTGAGCAACAAAGTCATATTGGTTCTCTTCCTGATAAGAAAAAAACGGTTTCTTTGTATTGTCCGGGGATCGAAATAAAAATGAAAAATAATGATAATAATAATAATAATTTTTTTTTTAAAACAACTGAAATTTAGAAAGGAAAATACTCTTTGTCGAGTGGACAGTTTAAATACCAAAATCAAAATAACCTACCACAGGATGGTTGTGAGAGTCAAACAATCACGTTAGGTTAGTGCTTATCCTACTGCCGTTGGAATTCACTGAGCCTTCCCCAGACTCGTTCGGCAAGATCTCCTTCAGTATTCCAATGCACGCCCCGTGTGAGTTTCTGTTCCCAGTCCATAACATTTGTCTGTGGCAGGTCCACTGGATAGCCCCTCTTGATCATGTCCTCCGCCGCTTTAGTTGCGTTGTTGTAGACACAGGCTCCGTTATCCCAGTAAATCTTCATTTTAGCAGGATATGGCGAATTTGTTTCTCTTTGAGGATTTTCCTGATGTCTTTGTATTCTTTCAGTCTGCTGTTTACCTCGGCAGGGAAGTCGTGTGCGAACATAACCATTTTACCGTCATAAGTCATTTTCTTTGTCCAGGCAGTTTTGAGTATCTTGTCCTTGATGTCAAATCTCTGGAAATTAACCAGAATGGATCTTGAGACGGCCTCGTCTTTGGGCTTAGGACCGAGTGATCGGTGTGCTCTTTGAATTTGCAAATCCATGCTGCCATCAAGCATTAGTTTGGTCTTCAGAAAGTCGTTAATGAATGTTAGCATTGACGGTCCTTCTTTGCCTTCTTTAATGCCGTATACGCAAATGTTATTACGACGCGAGTGTCCCTCAAGGTCTGTTATCTTAGCCTGAAAAGTTCTCTAGTTTCTCCACCCGTTGTTCTGCCTCAGTTAGCCTTGCGTCTTGATTACAGACATCACCAGAGATATTCTGTAACTTCTGATTCATCTCCGTCTTGAAGTTGTTAAATTCTTGTTTCATATCATTTCTGAAGTCATTCTTAAAATCCAGTAATTCCTGCTTAAGTTCACCTTTCAACTCTTGTATGTTCTTACTCAGGTTTTGAATAGCTTTCGCAGTGGTAAGCTCTTCTTGAGTAGATTCCACTCTCTCCATGCTAGCAATATTTTCCGTTGTGTTTTTCCTCTCTCTCGTGTCTTCGTCAGTTTTAGATTTACCCGAATCTTTCTTGCCTTTAGCCCCACTCATACTAAGTTATTATATTGTCTTGCATGTACAAAAGTATCGTGTTTTAGTGGGTTTTTCTTTTACTTTATCAGGAGAGTTATTAGGTCTATGTCGCCATCTTGAACGTTCGCCCGGAAGTCCTGGCAAACAATTTTTCAAGCGTGTTAATGCGATTGAGAGCCTTTGCTTGAGATAATTTAAGACAAATAAACCACACTATATTTCAAGACGCACGTTTTCCGGATTATTCCGCTCTCAGAAGCGGCCGCTGAAAAGCTGCCACTACACTACAAATAACCAGTTACAGTAACACACACGTGCACCCACCCTTACTAATACAAGCACACACACACTCAGTGCAGGTTGAACCAAACACAAACACACACATAGGTCTGTTGTTGAGTGTCACTCACACTAGTTTCTCCAGTTCACAGTAGGATTCAACACACACACACACACACACACACACACACACACACACATGTATGTTGTTTAGTGTCACTCACTCTAGTGTCTCCAGTTGGCAGTGAGGATTACACACACACACACACACACACACACACACACACACACTCACAGGTCTGTTGTAATGTATCAACACTCACTCACTCACTCCAGTTGGCAGTGGGGATTACACACACAAAAACAAACACACACACACACAGGTCTGTTTTAGTGTGTTAACACTCACTGTAGTGTCTCCAGTTTGCAGTGGGGATTCTTGAGGAGGTCTGAGAGATTCTGAACTCCTGCATCATGAATCTCATTGCCTCCCAGGTCCAGCTTCTTCAAACCGCAGGAGGTTGATCTTACAGCTGATGCTAAAGCAGCACAGCACTTCTCTGTGAGGGAACAACCATACAGCCTGGGAGAAACATAATGACACATCTGATTATTACACTCACACACCTCTACCTATACAACACACACACACACACGGACTGTTGGAGCCGTTTTGTAATTTAAGTATCCAAATGTATTTGAATTATTAATATTGATAAATATCATTGCATTGGCATCTTAAGTTCATGAAACATTGAAATTATGATTTAAAGTTCTAGAAAAATGTGAATACTGTGATTGCCATGTTCTGTCTGGCCAACTGTCTGGCTGGAATTGACTGACGTCTAATTGGCATGTGATATAGGGCCGGGCCACATCTAGCCAGGTGTGTGTGTAACAGAGCATTCACACGCTTCCGTTGGAATGCGTTGATCCGTCAGGGTTGACGGATCTCCATTCACTTTGAATGGGGTGACGTCATCCTTTGCCGAACTGAATTATGGCTCCGTTGGGTTCCCGTGCGTTGCGTTTCATGCTTTGCTTGCAGCAAGAGTTGAAGAATGTTCAACTTTTCGAGAGGCAATGCATGCGTCAGCCAATCAAATTGCCTTTCATGCATAACTGACAGCACAGGCGCTAGCCAATCAGATCCCGTATATGCTCACGTCTAGAAAGAAAAAAAAAAAAGATGGCGACCAAACTCCGTAGATGGTCGTATTTGTACCCAAAAGTTGTTTGTTTGACTTTTTTTTGGTTAGATTTTTTAAAAGTTACCGAGAAATAGACACTGTACAATGTAAAAACCCCTTTATTGTAACTGAAAAATACGTCTGATAGGATTTGCGAGGTGTGTGAGCACCCTACCTAATGTTAGCATGCTACTGCTTACAAGGTAAGCAGCTTGCTAGTGGCGTGATTGGTTTGTTGACCTGTCAATCTCACTATAACGTCTCTGGTATCAACAGAACCCCATGCGCCAGACTCCTCCTCCGCCATCCGTTGGCGCAACGCATTCCAACGGAAGCGTGTGAATGCTCGGTGAGTGTGTGTGTATAAGGCCGGGCCACGTCTAACCAGGTGTGTGTGTGTGTGTGTGTGTGTGTGTGTGTGTATAGGGCCGGGCCACGTCTAGCCAGGTAGGGCGGAAGTTGCAAACAATTTTTCAAGTGCGTTAATGCGATGGAGAACCTTTGTTGGAGTTAATTTAAGACAAATAAACCAATCTATATTTGAATACGCACGTTGTCCGGATTATTCCGCTCTCAGAAGCGGTCACTGAAAAGCTGCACAGACCAACCAGTTACGGTAACACACATGTGCACCCACCCTTACTAATACAAGCACACACACACTCAGTACAGGTTGAACCAAACACACACACACACACACACACACACACACACACTTACACAGGTCTGTTGTTGAGTGTCAATCAAACTAGTATCTCCAGTTTACAGTGGGATTCAACACACACACACACACACACACACAGAGGTCTGTTGTAGAGTGTCACTCACATTAGTTGCTCCAGTTGGCAGTGGGGATTCAACACACACACACACAGGTCTGTTGTTGAGTATCACTCACACTAGTTTCTCTAGTTGGCATTCAACAAACACACACACACACACACACACACACACACACACACACACACACAGGTATGTTGTTGATTGTTACCCACTCTAGTGTCTCCAGTTGGATTATACACACACAAACACACACAGGTATGTTTAGGGATGGGTATCGTTTGGGTTTTTTCCCATACCGGTGCTAAACCGATACTTTTAAAATGATACCGGTGCCTAAACGGTGCCCAAACCGATACTTTTTTTTTTAAAGCACAAAGCGACGATTGACGACATTAAAGAAAGGCTTTTTTTATTGCCATGGCAATTTCTTTTCTTCAAATTGAACAATATATTAACTGTTTAAAGTATATTATAAATATAAATACATACAAAACACTTGGCTTCCAACTACAGCTTCAAACTTTTTAACTTCAAACTATGAACATTATATTAACTGTAAACAACAGTTTATAGTATACTTAAATAAATATAAATAAATACAAAAAACATCTTCAAACTTCTTTTGCAAAAATATGAGCATATTTGCCTTTGGAGTCAAAAATGTATTATTTTGTTTGCATTTATTTCATGAAATTTCACCATTTTATGATTTGATATACCTATCTTTTCTATCTTGTTTATAGTTAATCTTGTTACTCGAACACACTGAGTACGAGAAAATGTGTACTGCCCCTTTAGGAGACTACCGTAGGTTAAATTTCCGTTTATTTTTCAGTCTTCGGTTGCTGATCTGCCATTGACTCTTGCCTTCTCTCCCCTCTTTTCACGCAATTGTTTTGTTGCATTTGCTGCACGTCGCGATGTTTTAATCTTTTTGTTTCGAAATACAGCCACACTTTTGGCCGTTTACCTTTCGGTATTTTCTCTGTTAAAAGGTTGATGGCTAGTTCTGTTTGTGCTTGCTCTGTGAAATGCTGCCTGCTCTTCACTGTCATAAGACTGTTGCTATGAAAACACCAATGAGCGTGAGCGACACAGGACACAGTTTACATTGGGAGCTGGGGCAGTTTTACATGTGCCCCACGGAATCTGCCTAGCAACAGTGTTCAATTGGCTCAGGCACCGAAATGAAGCACCGAAATCTGCGTTGCATTTCGGTCCGGGTAGATACCGGTTGTATTGGAACCGGTTCCATATTGGTACCGGTTCTCGGTACCCAACCCTAGGTATGTTGTACTGTATCAACACTCACTCTAGTGTCTCCAGGTGACAGTGGGGATTATACACACACAAACAAACACACACACACACACACACACACACACAGGTATGTTGTTGAGTGTCACTCACACTAGTTCCTCCAGGTTGCAGTGGGGATTCTTGAGGAGGTCTGAGAGATGCTTAAGTCCTGCATCATCAATCTCATTGTCTCCCAGGTCCAGCTTCTTCAAACTGCAGGAGGTTGATCTGGCAGCTGATGCTATAGCAGCACAGCTCTTCTCTGTGAGGGAACAACCCCTCAGCCTGGGAGAAACATAATGGCACATCTGATTATTACACTCACACACCTCTACCTATAAAACACACACACAGAGACTGTTGGAGCCGTTTTGTAATTTAAGTTTCCACATTTATGTAAAATGATTGATATTTACAAGATGCCAATTGTTAAAAAGGCTGCCGCTATCAACCAGCGGTGCACCCCACTGTGTAGGCCACTCACGGGACCTGGGGTCCAGAGAATGGTCAACCTATCAGTTTAACCCTGGGTTCCGTGGGGCTCGTGCACAGTGGTAAAATACTGAACAGTTGGCTACCCCAAGCCGGTTTCAAGGCTCCCCCCAGCACACCTATATAAGTCCGACCCTCCTATAGCCAGTTGTGGGTCAAGAGAAGCTGGAGAGGTGCATCAGACATCAAGAAGTACATCAGATGATTCAATCAGAGCCATTCACTTTCGTCCTTGCCGTGCATCATTGAGATAGTGAGTGGTCAGTTGTTATGTGTCATTTAGCGATTTAGTATATAGTTTCATATCAGTGTAGATAATATCTGTTAGTCATTTAGTGTAGTAATCATTCACTGTCTTGTCATATCTCATTCATGTTACTGTTACACCAACGAGTTACTGTTGGTAACGGAGGAGTGGAATGTTCACCGTTACGCGGCACGGTGTTAAAGGAACATATCCATATTCATGTCATAGCCGTCATATTCATCGTGTGTGTAACATAGTCATGCTTGTTGTACATAATTGTTAATATTTGTATGTCTTGTTATTCATATCATTTGAACCACGGTTCAAACACGGATCATTGTGTCACTGTTAATTTCACAGTTCATCCTATTCAATATTCACGGATCATTCGATCATTGTCAGCCAATGAATATAAGTCCTTTACAAGGATAATTATATTCACAGGCATCATTTACTCATATGCATCCTTCAATAATTTCTTGCGAGTGTGTGTGTGGAAATAAATACAGTTCATCATTGGACCTTTGACATCCTTCATGTTCTAACCGGACAAACCTGTGGTGATTGGCACCTATTCAGTAATCAGTCATACAGCTCCTTTTTGGGATTCCTTCACATATCCCCCTATTTTATACCAATGCAATGATATTTAATAAATGTTATACATTGGAATTATGGTTTCAAGTTCTGCAAATGTGAATACTGTGATTGCCATGTTCTGTCTGGCCAACTGTCTGGCTGTGTGTCTGTGTTCTGTTTGGCCAACTGTCTGGCTGTCTGTGTGTGTTTGTTTGTGTGAGTGTGTGTGTGTGTGAGAGTGTGTATAGGGCCGGGTCACATCTGGCCAGGTAGAGTGGAGTGTGTGTGCGTGTATGTGTGTGTGTGTGAGTGTGTGATATATGGCCGTGCCACGTCTAGCCAGGTAGAGCGGAGTGTGTGTGTGTGTATATAGGGCCGGGCCATGTCTAGCCAGGTAGAGCAGAAGTGGCAAAAAAAAAAATCAAGCGTGTTAATGCGATGGAGAGACTTTATTTGAGTTAATTTAAGACAAATAAACCACTATATTTTAAGACGCACGTTGTCCGGATTATTCCGCCCTAAGAAACGGCCCCTGAAAAGCTGCCACTACACAGACCAACCAGTTACGGTAACACACATGTGCACCCACCCTTACTAATACAAGCACACCCAAACTCAGTGCAGGTTGAAGCAAACACACACACACAGGTCTGTTGTTGAGTGTCACTCACCATAGTTTCTGCAGTTTGCAGTGGGGATTCCACACACACACAGGTCTGTTGTAGAGTGTCACTCACATTAGTTTCTTCAGTTGGCAGTGGGGATTCAACACACACACACACAGGTCTGTTGTTGAGTGTCACTCACACTAGTTCCTCCAGTTGGCAGTAGGGATTCAAAACACGCACACACACACACCACACACACACACACAGGTATGTTGTAGAGTGTCACTCACCCTAAAGTCTCCAGTTTGCAGTGGGGATTCTTGAGGAGGTCTGAAAGATGCTGAACTCCTGCATCATCAATCTCATTGCCGCCAAGGTCCAGCTTCTTCAAACTGCAGGAGGTTGATCTGGCAGCTGATGCTAAAGCAGCACAGCTCTTCTCTGTGAGGGAACAACCATTTAGCCTGGGAGAAACATAATGACACATCTGATTATTACACTCACACACCTCTACCTATACAACACACACACACACAGAGAGACTGTTGGAGCCGTTTTGTGAATTAAGTTTCCGAATTTATTTGAATTATTAATATTGGTAGGATGCCAATGCAATGATATTTAAGTTCATGAAACATTGGAAATATGGTTTAAAGTTCTGCAAATGTAAATACTGTGATTGCCATGTTCTGTCTGGCCAACTGCCTGGCTGTGTGTTCTGTTTTCAGTGGTGTCAAAAGTAAACACATTCGGTACTCAAGTAGAAGTATTGATGCTGGAGTTTAAAAATACTCTGGTCAAAGTTGAAGTATCGACTTAACCTCTTTACTCAAGTAAAAGTAAAAAAGTACAGGCTCTAAAATTTACTTAAAGTATAAAAGTAAAAAGTAACCTTAATAAAAAAAAAAAAAAAAAAAAAAATTAAAGCTAAACTAGTTGGACTCAATATAATTGACACGACTGTAAGAAATAGAAGCTTAATTAAATAGCTGATGAGTGCTACATGGAGCCCAAGACATGGTAAAAAATATCATACAAAAATATAATAAAGCTGTCAAAGACAACAAACTCGAAGAGCATGTTTTTCTCAAACTTTATTGGAATTCAAGTAGACCTCCACCCCATTTGCACATTCGTCTCTCATCAAGGGCCTTTGCAACTCGGTTCATAGTCTTCGCATATTCTGCCAGAAATGCAAGCTTGACAGGAGTAAACCTGTTAAAATAACAAATAAAAAACTCAAAATGTCATTATTTTCATGGAACACCTTCAATTCAATAACAAACCAATTATGTAATGCTAATCATCTGTGTTGAGGGTTAGTAAATATACTGTATATATAGTGTTTTATAGCTTTTCAATTCAAAGGGAAAGAATATAGATATAGTTCAGCTTTAAAAATTAAAAGGGGCAGGTACATACATGGGTATTTTTTGTCGCATTCAAACCAACAGGACAGCTCAAAACAAATGTGACACTAAGGACTACATGAATTATTTGGGCGTGATACATTTTTCAGTTATCTCCCAGGACAATCACAAGCCTAACTAACACATTTCCTGTGGGAAACACTGATACATAACCTGAATATTAAATAGCCTTATATTAGCTTACTACTGTGCAGTGGCGTTTCTACAATCTGTCCTTTGTGGCAAAATATATCTTATTTTATTTAATATGCATAGTAGCGTGAATGTGTGTGTGAGAATAAGCTTGACTCACAAGCATTATAGTCCTGTTTTGGAGTAATTTGATTCATGTGTGTTTCTGTCTGTGTGCTTGCTCTGTGAAATGCTGCTCTCGGCTGTCCTTCTCTGCTCTGTGGGCTACGGCGCAGGCTTAAGACCGTTGCCATGGAAACATTAATGAGCGTGAACCACACAGGCCAAAGATAACATTGGGAGATGGGGCACTATCAGATGTGCCCCACGAAATCTGCCTAGCAACTCGACTCGAATATTGCGAAAACCGCGAGAACTGTACCCTGTGACCAAGAAAAAAAAAACCAGTCAGATCGTATCAGACAGACCAATGCCAGTAACGTTACTGCTAGTTAGCTATCGCTAGTTTTCGAGTATTTTGGAAGTTTTAATTCAGACTACAATGAGGAATGTAGACTATTTTTGTGAGGTGACATGACCTCATACCACATTGCCCCACCAGAAATGTCAGGCTAAAATCGACACTGCTACTGTGTAGTACATTTTAGATCGTGGTAGTGGATTAGCCTACAGCTTATTTGTCAAACATCACAGAGAGCTAACTAGGTTAACCTGTAACTTAGGATCCTTCAGTAGGCAACTGCTAGCAAGCAAACCAAGGCATGTTGGCATGTTCCTCTGCTAGCCAAGCTGTCGCAAGCATTGTAAATCGACCATTATTATTATAATAATAATAATAATAATAATAATAATAATAATACAGAGCTTACCTCTACATGTTTTGAATGGCAAAAGTACGTGGTTCTTGGGTTCGAAAAGTTTGCACGGCATTCTCCATGAGTCCTTTTTGCTCCCGACGATTTCGAACAATTCTTTGAGGTAGGGCCAGGGATGTGGAAGGTTTTGCTGTTCTCCATCGCCATTACTGTCTCGCCAGAGTTGCCATCTCTTTCTGACACTGCCATTGCCGCGCGTTGTTTCATTTGTTCGCCTCTGTTGTCTTTTTTTGCATCATGCGTAAAGAAGATGGATAGCCTAACCAATGAGTGTTTCTATGCTTCATCCAATTACGCTCGAAATCAGTATATCTGGATGGTGCCATTGATCTGTATTGGATGGCGCACATTTGAAACTTTTGAAATAAAACCGGAACCAAGAGTAACGAGCCTGTTTTAAAAATGTAAGGAGTAGAAAGTACAGATACTTGTGTTAAAATGTAAGGAGTAAAAGTAAAAAGTTGCCAGAAAAATAAATACTTGAGTAAAGTAAAGTTACCTAAAAATTCTACTTAAGTACAGTAACGAAGTATTTGTACTTCGTTACTTGACACCTCTGTCTGTTTTGCAAACTGTCTGCCTGTGTGTGCGTGTGCGTGTGTTTATGTGTGTGTGTTCTGTCTGGCTGGAATTGACGTGAGATATAGGGCCGGGCCACGTCTAGCCTGGTGTGTGTGTGTGTGGGTATGAGTGTGTGTGTGGGTATGAGTGTGTGAGTGGGTAAGAGTGTGTGTGTGTGTGTGAATGTATGTGTATATAGGTCCGGGTCACGTTTAGCCAAGTAGAGCGGAGTGTGTGTGTGTGTTTGTGTGTATATAGGGCCGGGCCTTGTCTAGCCGGGTGTGTGTGTGTCTGTGTGTATATAAGGCCGGGCCACGTCTAGCCAGGTAGAGCGTGTGTGTGTGTGTGTATACTGTATATATAGGGCCGAGGCACGTCTAGCCAGATGTGTGTGTGTGTGTGTGTGTGTGTGTGTTTATTGGGCCGGGCCACGTCTAGCCAGGTAGAGCGGGAGTGGCAAACCATTTTTCAAACGTGTTAATGCGATGGAGAGCCTTTGTTTGAGTTAACTTAAGACAAATAAACCACTCTATATTTTAAGACGCGCATTGCCCAGATTATGTCGCTCTCAGAAGCAGCCGCTGAAAAGCTGCCACTACACAGACCAACCAGTTACTGTAACACACATGTGCACCCACCCTTATTAATACAAGCACACACACACTCAGTGCAGGTTGAAGAAAACAGACACACACAGGTCTGTTGTTGAGTGTCACTCACCATAGATTCTGCAGTTTGCAGTGGGGATTCCACACACACACACACACACACACACACACAGGTCTGTTGTAGAGTGTCACTCACACTAGTTCCTCCAGTTTGCAGTGGGGATTCTTGAGGAGGTCTGAGAGATGCTGAACTCCTGCATCATGAATCTTATTGCCTCTGAGGTCCAGCTGCTTCAAACTGCAGGAGGTTGATCTGGCAGCTGATTCTAAAGCAGCACAGCTCTTCTCTGTGAGGTAACAATCCAACAGCCTGGGAGAAACATAATGACACATCTGACTATTACACTCACACACCTCTACCTATACAACACACACACAGACTGTTGGAGCCGTTTTGTAAATTAAGTTTCCGAATTTATTTGAATTATTAATATTGGTAGGATGCCAATGCAATGATATTTAAGTTCATGAAAAATTGGAATTATGGTTTAAAGTTCTGCAAATGTGAATACTGTGATTGCCATGTTCTTGTCTGGCCAACTGTGTGTCTGTGTGTCTGTGTGTGTGTGTGTTCTGCCTGGCTGGAATTGACTGATTGATTGATGTCTAATTGACGTGTGACATAGGGCCGGGCCACTTTTAGCCAGGTGTGTGTGTATATATACGGCCGGGCCACGTCTAGCCAGGTGTGTGTGTGTGTGTAGGGATGGGAATCGAGAACCGGTTCCTGTTAAGAACTGGTTCCTAGTGGACCGATTCCTTGGAATCGTTAGCCAAAGTCCTTTTCGATTCCGCTATCGATATATATAAAAAAAAAAATACATTATTTTTTTTTAATGTAAAAAATAAAAAAAATTCAAAAATCAATATTTCTTTTTTAAAGTATATATAGCGGAATCGGAAAAAAAAAATAATGTATTTTTTTTTTCGATTCCGCTATAGATACTTTAAAAAAGAAATATTGATTTTTTATTTTTTTTTTATTTTTTATTCCGGTATCATGTAAGTGCCGTTTAGGTATGTCACGTGCATGCAGCTTTGTTTTGTTTTAGACTGCAGCCAACATGGTGTCTAGGCAGAGGTGTGGTTATATTTCACGCAAAAATATGACCATAGGGCCACTTGCAATTAGGGTTGGGTACCGAGAACCGGTACCAATATGGAACCGGTTCCAATACAACCGGTACCTACCCGGACCGAAATGCAACGCAGATTTCGGTGCTTCATTTCGGTGCCTGAGCCAATTGAACACGGTCGCTAGGCAGATTCTGTGGGGCACATGTAAAACTGCCCCAGCTCCCAATGTAAACTTTGTCCTGTGTCGCTCACGCTCATTGGTGTTTTCATAGCAACAGTCTTATCTGATAAATGCCGAAATGAAGCACCGAAATCTGCGTTGCATTTCGGTCCGGGTAGGTACCGGTTGTATTGGAACCGGTTCTGATATGACAGTGAAGAGCAGGCAAGCACAAACAAAACTAGCCATCAACCTTTTAACAGAGAAAATACCGAAAGGTAAACGGTCAAAAGTGTGGCTGTATTTCGCACAAAAAGATTCAAACATCGCGACGTGCACTAAATGCAACAAAATAATTGCGTGAAAAGAGGGGAGAGAAGGCAAGAGTCAACGGCAGATCAGCAACCGAAGACTGAAAAATATACGGAGATGACAGCTAAACTACCAACGGTAGTCTCTTAAAGGGGCAGTACACATTTTCTAGTACTCAGTGTGTTCAAGTAGCAAGAGTAACTATAAACAAGATAGAAAAGATAGGTATAAACAAATCATAGAATGGTGAAATTTCATGAAATAAATGCAAACAAAATAATACATTTTTGACTCCAAAGGCCAATATGCTCATATTTTTGCAAAAGAAGTTTGAAGCTGTTTTTTGTATTTATTTATATTTATTTAAGTATACTATAAACTGTTGTTTCCAGTTAATATAATGTTCATAGTTTGAAGTTAAAAAGTTTGAAGCTGTAGTTGGAAGCCAAGTGTTTTGTATGTATTTATATTTATAATATACTTTAAACAGTTCATATATTGTTCAATTTGAAGAAAAAAATTGCCTTGGCAATAAAAAAAGCCTTTCTTTAATGTCGTCAATCGTCGCTTTGTGCTTTAAAAAAAAAAAGTAGCGGTTCAGGCACCGTTTAGGCACCGGTATCGTTTTAAAAGTATCGGTTTAGCACCTGTATCGGAAAAAACCCAAACAATACCCATCCCTAATTGTGTACTTTCAGATACATATCTGTGTGTACAGGCCTCATCGACAGCATCGGAGAGGGTTTTCTCCTGTGCAGGTCATGCGATTAGTCAGGAAAGGTGTCGCATTTTGCCGGAGAAGGCAAATATGCTGATATTTCTACAAAAGAATTGCTGAAGTATTGAAGCTGTAGTGTGTGTACAGAGTGTGTGTGTGTGTTTTGTATTCATTTGTATTTATTTAAGTATAGTCTAAACTTTTGTTAACAGTTCATATATTATTTAAGTTTTAAGTTAAAAAGTGTTTTGTATTTATTTATATATATAATCTACTTTAAACAGTTCATATACAGTATTTGGCAATAAAAAAAGCCTTTCTTAAATGTTGTCAATCGTAATTTTTTTTATTTATTTTTTAATTTTTTTATAAAAGTATCGGTTCCGGCACCGTTTAGGCACCGGTATCGTTTTAAAAGTATCTGTTATGTACCGGTATCGGATAAAAACCAAACGATACCCATCCCTACTTGCAATGCTTGCAAAACGTCTCTTTTGTCTAAGGGGGGAAAAACTACCATTACGCCGAAACATTTGTCCATACTGCATGCAATAACTTTGCAGGAATGTCACGTTTTTGAGCGCTACGGAGTGACGATAACGTTAATGAATCTCAACCAAGCAACAGCAGCGCGGCTAACGTTAGCGCTTCAGCTGTTAATATCGAAGGTAAACTCTAACAGTCTATTGTCTTAGTGCCATTGGTTTCATTGTGTAAACCAGCTTTCACTATTTGTTTGTGTCAGTTTTATTGTTAGTTCAAGGAGAATACACTTTAAAAAAAAACAGCACTGTAATTGGCAAGTTCAAATATTATTTAGCACAGCGGTTCTCAAACTCTGGTATATCAAGGACCCCTAAACTGCCACAAATTAGACCAGGGAGGGATCCCTATTTGATAAGATTATTTTCCAGGCTCCCCCATCTGATTTTTGAGTTTAGATGTTTTATTACAAAAATTGTACGAAACCCATTACCAAATCAGTCATACATTCTGTTACTTATGGTTGGAATTATAGTCAAAACAAATACTTTTTTTCTTTGTTGGGACCCCCTAGCACCCCATCAAGGAAAAGGATCCCTAGGCTATGGGTCTCTGGACCCTACTTTGAGAGTTTGTTGACCTATTCTTAGGTTTGTTTTTGGCTATTTAAAAGATGTATATGCGGTGCATCATCTATTCAGAGAATATTATATAAAAGAAAATGAATGTAAACAAACCCGTTTGTAATCTTTTTGTACTTATTTTTCCTTGCCCAAAAATAATCGATAAGAGAATCGATAAGGAATCGAATCGATAAGCAAGAATCGTTATGGAATCGGAATCGTTAAAATCTTAAAATCAATTCTCATCCCTATGTGTGTGAGTATGTGTGTGAGTGTGTGTGTATATAGGGCTGGGCCACGTCTAGCCAGGTGAGCCGAAGTGGTAAACAATTTCTCAAGCACGTTAATGCGATGGAGCCTTTGTTTGAGTTAATTTAAGACAATAAACCACTGTATATGTTAAGACACGCGTTGTCCGGATTATTCCGGTCTCAGAAGCGGCCGCTGAGAAGCTGCCACTACACAGACTAACCAGTTACGGTAACACATATGTGCACCCACTGTTCTGCCCCTGGCAAGCATAGTTAATAGGTTTGGCAGTTTAGTGCCATCTAGTGCCCATTTTAGAATAATTTGCTTTTCTGTTGGCCATTTGCAGCAGCTACTAAAGCTTCATTTATTGTTTGCATGGTAACAGGAGCCGTCTCAGAATAATTCCCTTTTCCGTTGATACGACTAACAACAACACTTCTCTCTTTGTCCGAAGAAATTATCTATCGTTGTCCTTATATTAATTCCTCAGAACGCATCGTCTGTAAGTATAATACGTAAATACTTTCACTAAATTATAATTTGTAAGATAGATTTTAGTCATTTTGGTTATTTCTCTGATTATCTGTACATCACTCATCCTGCTGCCATGAAATGTGCTAAGCTACTTAAATGAAATGAGACTGACGACCTCAAGAGACTTTATTCTACTTTTATTCTAGACTATTATCTAATCGGATTTTAATGCGATAACGTAATTATAAAAACATATTTTTGTATTACTTTCAGTTTGACTCTTTTTCATCAATAAACCTAGAGCTTGGAGGCTAAATCCTGACTTTGCGTCTTTCATGAAAGGAGTTAGGCTGGCTGTCTATATGTGTTAGGATACAGACTTGGAGGGTAGTACACCCACCCTTACAAAAACAAACAAACACACACTTAGTGCAGGTTGAACCAAACACACACACACACACACAGGTCTTTTGTTGATTGCCACTCACCATAGTTTCTGCAGTTTGCTGTGGGGATTCCACACACAAACACACACACAGGTCTGTTGTAGAGTGTCACTTACATTAGTTTCTCCAGTTGGCAGTGGGGATTCAACACACACACACACACACACACACACATGTCTGTTGTTGAGTATCACTCACACTAGTTTCTCCAGTTGGCAGTGGGGATTACACACACACACACACACACAGGTCTGTTGTAGAGTGTCACTCACACTAGTTCCTCCAGTTTGGAGTGGGGATTATTGAGGAGCGCTGAGAGATGCTGAACTCCTGCATCTTGAATCTTATTGTAACTCAGGTCCAGCTGCTTCAAACTGCAGGAGGTTGATCTGGCAGCTGATGCTAAAGCAGCACAGCTCTTCTCTGTGAGGGAACAATCCACCAGCCTGGGAGAAACATGACACATCTGATTATTACACTCACACACCTCTACATATACAACACACACACACACACACACACACACAGACTGTTGGAGCCGTTTTGTAATTTAAGTTTCCGAATTTATTTGAATTATTAATATTGATAGGATGCCAATGCAATGATATTTAAGTTCATGAAACATTGGAATTATGGTTTAAAGTTGTGAATACTGTGATTGCCATGTTCTGTCTGGCCAACTGTTTGGCTGTTTGGCTTTGTGTCTGTGTGTGTGTGTGTGTGTGTGTGTGTATATATGTGATGTGATTGACGTCTAATTGATGTGTGATATAGGGCCAAGCCACGTCTAGCCAGGTGTGCGAGTGTGTCTGTGTGTTCTGTCTGGCTAGAATTGACTGATTGATTGACGTCTAATTGACGTGTGATATAGGGCCAGGCCACGTCTAGCCAGGTGAGTGTGTGTGTGTCTGTGTATATATGTGTATATATATATATATATATATATATAGGGCCGGGCCACGTCTAGCCAGGGCCCCATTCGTCGTAAGGGTTGAAGCTAAGTTAATCAATTGTCCTTTTAGCACGTTAACATTAGTGAGCTGATTGAGAACAGCAAATATCGGTTCGTCAACGGCTCTTCCGCCTCCAAATCATGTGGTTAATTTCAACCAGGCTAAACTTATCAGGGCAATTGTGCGTGCACGTCCTACTTCAAAAGGCAGGAAAGGTCGATCACCAAAACAATGATTTTCTAACGGTATAATGGTTCTAAATTCAAAGAAAAGGGCTTTTTTTCTCCGCTGGCGAGCAGGAGATGAACATGAACGCTTATGAAGAATACAAGACCATAATCATGGGAAAATTCAACACCGCCACCGCTGTGAGAGCAAGACAAGAGGGATGTTTATAGGATTATATCTATGTATGAAAACGTGACGGCAAGTGTGGACTGCTGCAGATGATAACGCTACCGGTTAGTAACTGTGAGGTTGCTGGTTCGATTCCCCTCACCTCCTACCTCAGTGTAGTTTTACATTTCCTTGCAAGTCGCTTTGAATAAAAACGTCTGTTAAATGACTAAATGTAAACGTATTAATAACAAATGCAATACATTGAAGCAGTGAAAATAAATTGTGTGTATTTCTCACTATTATTTCATTTTCTACAATAATGATATGCTATGGTGTACTAATAACACTGTCATATAATTATGAGTGCTTTGTTCTCCGCATCACAGACACTACAAAAATGTACCACTCGCAAAAAAGTCAATGTTCGACTGTGGTGTTTGCAATAAATGACTGGAGAAGGTCTTGTAAATTAATTATTCCTTGTCGGCTGAATCGATAGCGCTCATACAAGAACTCATCATGATGAAATAATGGATCATGGCGATCGCAAATAGCTCTCTCCCTACGCTAATCTAACTATCTAATATCAGTCCTTGGTCAATGGGATCCCTCCTTTTTCCGGGGTGTGGCAAGCTTATCCAGCTACACTTCAGTTAGCCTGCGCTGGAGCAGGTTAGTGCTAATTGATATGTTACTTTGGTGATTTATCGAAAGTTGCTTCCACGAACCAAAAAGAGGGGCGTTTTTTATCTTAGCCTGAAAATTAGCTCGCTAAACCGTATAGCGAGCTACGACGAATACCCCCCAGGTGTGCGTGTGTGTGTCTGTGTATATATATAGGGCCGGGCCACGTCTAGCCAGGTAGAGCGGAATTGGCAAACATCCAATTGCACCCACCCTTACTTATACAAGCACACACACACTCAGTGCAGGTTGAACCAAACACACACACACACACAGAAACACACAGGTCTGTTGTTGAGTGTCACTCACACTAGTTACTCCAGTTTGCAGTGGGGATTCAACACACACAAACACAGGTCTGTTGTCGAGTGTCACTCACACTAGTGTCTACAGTTTACAGCAGGAATTTCACACATTCACACACACACACACACACACAGGTCTGTTGTTGAGTGTCACTCTAGTTTATCCAGTTTATAGTAGGGATTTCACACATTAGTTTGACATTTTGCAATGGGGATTCAACACACACACATACACACACACAGGTCTGTTGTTGAGTGTTAAGTCAAGTGGTAAGCAACGTTAGCTTTGGCTAGTCAGATTCACTCCGTAACTTACTAGCTCAACGGAATTGTCACTATACAATAAAAAAAAAAACGGTCTGATGTCAAACGTACATAAATCGAAGGTCAGTGTCGGATATACACGAGGGCAAAGGGCAAAACTGCCCCTAGGAAATATAATTTTGCCCCTGATATCACTAGGAGAGGGGCAAAAAATGCCCCCATAATTTCCTCTAATAATAATTTAATGAACTTCAAAAACAT
The DNA here is from genome assembly GCF_900700415.2 of Clupea harengus. Taxonomy (NCBI): domain Eukaryota; kingdom Metazoa; phylum Chordata; class Actinopteri; order Clupeiformes; family Clupeidae; genus Clupea; species Clupea harengus. The sequence goes on along the minus strand of NC_045171.1, from coordinate 22,563,984 downwards.
CGTAGCCTATATGACCCGGTCCAGTTGCCATAAAATGTTTTAGATTTTCGCCTTGACTGATGTTGCGTGTGCGTGAAGAACCGAACGTTCTAACAAAAAATATAAATGGAGCGCAGACCTGTGGCTGCGAGTGTGAGAAGAAATGAGGATCAGCAGTCTCCGTCACCATCTCAGGTTCCAAAAGATAACATTTTCATTTGAAAAATGGAAGCTAGATTGGCTTGGGGTGGAGGATGACGACGAGGAGAATAAGACACAAATTTATTTCAAGGCATGTCGGATTTGTGGACAACGAGTTGCCAAATCGTTGTCAATCCAGCACAGGCACACTGACTTCATCAAGTGGAGCGAAAACATAAAGAAATACATGGCCTTTTGTCACCAGGCGCCAAGCAACACGCCATCGCCTACGGTGAATGATAACTAGTAATATATATTTTTAAATTATTTAGTTCGGTTTAGCTAGTTAAACGTCAGCTAGTTAAACGTTAGTTAGCTAACGTTAACTAGCTCTGATAGTGCGTTAGCTACAAAGGCTTGCTTGCAAGCTAGCTAGCTAACTAGTCCTATCTGTATTTCCTGTACTATGGTAGGTACATGATTTAAGGTAACAAAAAAAAATCAATAAATATAATAAGTTATTATTATAAAAAGAAAGACAAAACTTACAATTGTTAAAAGTTGTTTAAAAATAATAACAATAAATAACCACAAAGAAATAAGAATACAATTGAATATGATTGTCTGATTTATGTTTTCTGTTTGTTTTTTGTTCAAAAAATCTAAGAAAACACTTTGAATTTGTAGAGTACTGCTTAATATTCTTATTATTGCCTTTTGATGACAATCCCCATATACTCTAAGCCTAAATAAGTATGTTTATTATTTTGAACATAGTTAAATGTTATTTGACAAGTTTCAAAAAGTGCCCCCAATTTTATTTTAAATGCCCCTGGATTTCAGTCAGTGGGGGCAAAAATTGCCCCCTAAAAAATATGTAAATTTCCTACCCTGTCGAAGGTTATGTATGTAACCACGGTTCTATGAGCTTTCAGCGCTGGATTTCCATCGCACGTACGTGCAGGTCGAGTGTTAATACCAACAAAGTCACCTGTGACCTGGGTGACGTCCTCAATGTGCACCAGCACAAAAGGCCGGCCCACCCAGGAAGCGCCCTCTTGGCAATCTTCTTGTGCAGATTCCGAGTGACTGCCAAGGTCTGGCGGTCATCCAAAACTCATAGAACCGTGGTTACATACGTAACCTTCATTCTATTTCGTTTCTCCTGACCGCCAGAGGCGGTGCTTTCAGCACTGGATGACTAATACCAACAAAGTCACAAGGTAATGTACCTTACTCCCGCTGTAAGGAAGTAGGAAGAACAGCTGCTGCCACTGGGTTATGAGGGACCACGTAATCCTATAAAACCTCGCAAATGTGCAGGTTGAAGCCTATGATGCAGCTGTACAGATATCTGAAAGGGGGGACACCTCTTAGGGCCGCCTACGATGTACATACACTCCTGGTTGAGTGACCTCGGACCTGAGGGACCGGAAGGCTACTGCTCCTATAGGCACCTATATAGCCTATAGCCGTTGTTTTGATAAGCTGTGCCCTCTCCCTTGTCCTGAATGACAGAGAAACAGTGAATCAGACTGACGGAATTCCACAGTCATATCAATGTAAGCCCTTGGTGCTCTCACTGGGCACCACAGGTAGGTGCTCCGGCCCTGCTCATCCTCCTGAGCTGGGGCTCAAAAGCAGCCAGACTGAGGGGCTGGTTTGTGTAGGATGATGAAACATCTCTGGAAGAAAGGCCGGATTCGGCCACAAGTTCCCCCTGTGCCTCCAGGGTTCCAATATAGGCATTCTTGGCTTGGCCTTCGTTTAGCCGATGCCATGGCCAAGAGAAAAGAGGTCTTCATAGACAGCCATTTCAATCCCACCCTCTCTAGAGGTTCAAATGGGGACTGACAGAGTGCATCTAGGACTATAGGCAAGTCCCAAGAGGGCACTGGGTTTCGCTGAAGTGGCCTTAGTCATTGAGCACCTCTAAGGAAGTGGGTCACTAACGTATGGGACCCCACTGTGCATGGCCGAGATGGCGGCTGCGTATACTTTCATGGTGGAGGCTGCAAGGGACTGGAGAAAGCGGAGTACCACCGGTACAGGGCACCGTGTCAGGTCCTGCTTCTGTGCTTGGCACCACTCACAAAGAAAAACAAAAACCTCCACCTGTTAGCGTACAGCGCATTGGTGGAGGGTGTCCGGGAGCTGTGGATGGTCCGTACAACCGCTGGGTCACATGACCCTAACAATGGCTCTGGCCCTTCAGAGGCCAGACCCAAAGCTGCAGACGAGCTGGTTTCGGGAGCCCCCCAGCTGTGAGAGGTGGTCCAGCCTCACAGGGAGGCACCACGGCTCCCTGTCTAGTAATCTGTGGAAGATTGGTAACCAAACTCTTCCCGGCCATTTGGGGGCTATTAGTAACACCTTATGGTTCCCTCTGAGAATCCTTTCCAGAGTGGGCAGGATCAGTGGTAGTGGGGGGAAGGCGTACAGCAGCTGGTTTTGCCACGCACGGGCCAGTGCATCCTGGTCCAAGGGGCTTATAGATTCCTCCTGAGAAAACCAGAGGGGACAGTGCGTCGTCGACTGTGAGGCGAAAAGATCCACCGCTGCCTTGCCCTATCTCTGCCAGGTCGTTTCCACCACTTGTGGATGCAGCCTCCATTCCCCAGGAGGTGGGTGCTGCCGGGATAACAAATCCTCGGCCGTGTTTTGAATGCCTGGCAAATGCATTGCCCTGGCAAATGGAGGGTATGCCCACAACCACAGCTGCTGTCGAGGATTGTCTGGACCTTGTGCTCCCCTGGTGGTCTACCTGGTAGACCACTGATGTGTTGGCTGTTCCTACCAGGACATGCTTTCCTACCAGCACTGGAAGAAACTGTTTGAGCGCCAGCAGAACAGCCTGCAGCTCCAATACATTTGTGTTGTTCCTGCTGCCAAGGACTCCAGAGACCTCTGACAGTCCTGCATTGCCATACAGCTCCCCACCCTGCCAGAGAAGCATCGTTGGCCACCACTTCTCTGCGAGAAGGTATGGACCCCAAGGGGACCCCCTGGGTGAGATATGTCTCTCCCCTCCACGGACGTAGCTTTGCAAGGCAAATGGAAGTGACTCTGACCAGCTTGTGCCTGTGATAAGTGGGGTGCAAGCCAAGATCGTTCAGCCAAATTTGAAGAGGCCGCAATGACAGAAGGCCCAAAGGGACCACCGATGAGGCTGCTGTGAGCATCCCCAGCAGTCTCAGATATGATTTGAGGGCCAGAGCCCTGCCTCTCCTGAAATGACTGATGAGCTCGAGGGTGTTGTTGACCCGTTGTTGAGAGGGGGTAGCAACCATCGGCCGTGAGTCTAGCTGGATGCCAATAAAGACGATCTGCTGACTGGGCAACAGGGAGCTCTCTTCCTGGTTTATTTTTAGCCCTGGTAGCATAAGAGATCAGCAATGCTTATTCTCTGAGGGCCTCTCCCCTTGACTGGGAACGGATCAGCCAGTCGTCTAGATAGGGGAAAATGCGCATCCCCCCTGGCCTGCAGTGGGGGACAGTGCCGCTGCCACACATCTGGCGAAGACCCTTGGTGCCAGCAAGATCACACAGAACTGGTAAGCCCTGCCCTCGAAAGCAAAACGAAGGAACTGTTTGCCGAGGTGTGATAGGGACGTGAAGTATGCATCCTTTAGGCCGATGGTTGTAAACCAATCTCCTTGCTTGATGCCTGACAGCACATCCGCTGTACGCAGCATGTGGAATATTAAAATCTTGAAATGCGTGTTTAACTGTCTCAAGTCTAGTATAGGTTGAAGGCCGCCGCCCCCTTCTTTGGGATGACAAAATAATTCAATTAAATTCAATTTTATTTATATAGCGCCATAACAATACAATTGTCTCAAGGCTCTTTACAGAGCCCAGAGCCTGAAAATAGGTGGAGTAGAATCCACTGTTTTGTGCCCGCCTGTCTAATGGCTCGGTGGTCGACGTCGGAACCATAGAGGGCCTCTGTCTGCCGGGAGCCTCACAGCTCAGACTGGCAAACTGTTGTCTGGCATGTGTAACCTGTTGGCTGCACTCCAGTGCTTGCTGTGCGGCAGGACCAAACATCTGTCCTGAAATGACAGGAAGAGACAAAAGGGCTTTCCTGCACGGTTCCAAAAGTGGAGACTGGGCCAACCATATGTCGGGCCTGGGTTAACCAGCCCACGCAACTCCCTGTCATGTAGGCAAACGCCTGCAGGGAGGTGTCACTCAGACTCTGTGCAGAGGAGTCGGCTTCAGAAGTCTGCATTGTCTGAGACAGGGCTAGTACCAGGTGTGACATTGAATACCCAAACGTGCAATACGCGCTGCTGCGTCATAGGATTTTACCATGTAGTCGTACTGTCAAACGGCCACTGTGGCCGGGGCAGCGAGCATCAGGCCGGAGTGCTTCACCCGGCGTGAGCACCAGGGCAGCAACGGCTGGTTCAATATTGGGCATGGCGATCAAGGCCATGGGCAGAGGCATCTTGCGCCTTCCCTCAGAGCCCTTCCAGTTGTGGTGTGGCCCGGTACCCCAGGGAAACTGGGATAGAGTAACAGGGGGCTCTCTGAAGCCTTGTGGAGAGGAACATCCTCCTTGAGGGATCCAAAGCTGGCGACAGTACTTGGAGGGATGCCATCTTCCGAAAGAGGACTGTTGTAGCCGTTGTAGCGAGAGCAACTACAGGCTTGCCAGCCGTTGGTTGCAGATTTAGAAGCAGAGTCTTTTATCTCTGCGAACTCCAAAGTCAAAGTGGTCTTAACCTTCGTTCTAAACCTCCTTTTACGGGCAAGCGGAGTCAATCTTGGCCTTCATTTGCCCCCACCATGAGGTTTCCCGGAATCAGGCATTCCGGCGTATGCATTGCTTAGGAGGACATGCACTTGCGTTCCCCGTTGCCGCTCAGAGGGGCCCGGCATTCAGCCATGTAATGAACATGCAATTATCTAATACATAATTTTATTTATCTGTTTATAGGAGTGATATTTTACCAGCAGCCTTAGCGAATAACACTAGGCCCTGTTATACAAGATAGTTACTGTCTAAGAGCGAGCACACCCCTCTACACAGTCATCTGAAACCAAATAATGAATGCTGAACAACTGAAATATGCGGGGTGGAGAACAATCGCCCGCTCAAACTAGGCATTCTATTATGGACCAAGCCTCAATATTAACCACCTGATCATGGCAATGATCTCTCTTACGTTATGTAAGGTAGGCTTCAGTTTAAGAGCGGACACACTCGTTAACAGTTACCAAAATGAGATGCTTTAGAACTGAAATTGCAGGGTGTAGAACTAAATCACACGCAGTCACCAACCGTGTTGGTAAAGTTCTCTTTTCTACATGAACCAGTTCAGTTCAGTTCAGTTCAGTTCATAGTTCACAAATTTTTAAATGAACTAGTTCAGTTCATAGTATATAATTCAAAATCTCGAACTAAGTTCACAGCTCCAAAAAATGAACTACAGGTATTTCAGTTATTTTTTTTCCAATATGTTGCGAGCTATAATTTGTCTAAATCTCTATCTGTCTGCAATACCGCTCTCGGCCTCTACGCACTTCGGCCCCCTCACACTTGACAGCCAGACAGTAGAAGAAAGCACAAGCAGCGATTGACTGGTTTGGCAACCCTGGATACAGGACTGTAACCGGTGTGTCTTTCGCCTGGAAGTCTCTAGAAATCTGCTTTATTGAACGAAAAAAAAAAAAAAGAGTGGACGTGCCGTTCACAGTATCGTTCATCACAGTAATACAGTACGTTCAGTTCACGTTCACCAAATTATGAACGAGTTCATGAACTTTCGCTCAATGAACGCTTTCAGGTACAACACTGGTCACCAATCAGTAGGTAAACGTAGCCAGTATCCAGCGTTAACACAAGTCGACAGGAGTAAAATCCTGTTTGTTTACTTAATTGAATGCTTATGGCGAGAACACCGCTTGCAACTTTATAACAACAACGGTACAAAACCAAACTATGCGAGGAACTTACAACTGATAATTAAACCCACTTGTTAAGCAAGTTGGAAGGCGAGAAACACCTATACTAACAGCCCAATGCCTCTTAACCTCTGAGCCTCTGAGCCTCTGAGCCTCTGAGCGTCAACACTACAAACGGCACAAAATAGTAGAGGAAAACTCGCCCTCTTTCTGTTGGATTATCCGCTGTTGATTTATGATGCTAATCGCAGTCTTTTGAGGGCGAAAATTCGCAGCTCCAACATACGGTTCTTATTACCACAACGGTACAGAACAATTACTATGCGAGGAACTTCCAACTCTCGCAACAAGTGGGTTTAATTATCAGTTGTAAGGCGAAACACCTGTACTGATAGCCCAATGTCTCTTAAACCATTACCCGAGGGTGAATACTACACACGACCCAATAGTAGTACTTACCTTTTTCGCCTGTCAACATACTCACCCAATATGGCCGTAGCCTGCCGGGTAGCTGTTTAACTGACAAATACTGAGGACACTGCACCTAGAGAATACCGGCGAGAGCACCGTTCAACTGGGTTAATTTCAACCTGTGCCGTAGTGAGCGATTATTTGCCTCAAGGCTTCGTTTAATGTATATCATGCTCCGGTATTGCTGTTTCATATGGACTGTTATTATTGACACACACGCATTCAAAGATTACGCAATGGCGGAGAATCAAGAGAACAGCCATAGAAGGCAGAAATAAGGTGCCATTTCTCATTTTCAAATTTGTGAACTATGAACTGAACTAGTTCATCTAGAAAGTGAACTTTCCCAACACTGTCTGTAGATATTAACGTTGCATAACAACGCTGTCGGCGTGCAACTCCCTCAGTTTAGTTTTCAGTAGGATAGTGACAAGTTTAGTTCTTAGCTAATTCAGTGGCAAAGTAGTTGACCATACTGTGTGCCTTATACGTTTTGAGTGCTTAAATCATTATTGTTCGACATTTGTGAGGCATTGTGTGCGTACCTTATGAAAGTAAGTGTTTTCATGAAGTAACTACTGTGATAGATCGTGTTTGTAGTTGGGCTACATGCAAGCGCACGTTTGCTATTAGAAGCGATTAGCATGCTAAGCGGAGATTTAGCTATGTTCTGTTCTTATGTTGATTCCATGTAATAAGGATGGGTTCATCCTGTTAAGTTAAGATTTCGACTGTTTAATGTAATATGGATGAGATATTAAAGTGTTGGACTTGGAATAAAAACCCGTGTTTGACAGGAATAACAGTCAATTGCTTGGTCATTGCTTGTCATGTTGTGTGACGCACTATTGATATTGTTGTTTAAAAACGCAAAAGTACTTTTTTTCAGATTACTCGAATAATCGATGAAATAATCGATAGAATACTCGATTCCTAAAATATTCGATAGTTGCAGCCCTAGTGTGCAGTCCCCTAAGTGTTCCAACACTGGAAGACTTAATGAGAATCAGTACTGAGGGCCCCTCACAGCTTGACGCAGAGCCCAGTGTGGAGCGCTGGGTGTTTGCAAGCAAAAGAAGGCGTAGACTGATCTTGTGGGACGTGATCGGGGTGCGTGGGGGAGAATACGCGAAACTGAAATGTGCGTAACTAGAGGCGGGTTAAAAAGGACTTGATGGAAGAATACGGCCCTATGGGAAGGGGTGGGGGCGCTGTGGGTCACACTACTACTACCACCATTACTATAACTACACACACACAAACACACATACATATACCCAACCTCTCTGTCTGTCTCTCTCTCACACACACACACTTACATATACACAACCTCACTCTCTCTTTCTCACACACACACAGATACCCAACCTCTCTCTCTGTCTGTCTCTCACTCACACACACACCCAACCTCTCTCTCTCTCACAAACACATACAACTAAACTATACTTCTCTCTCCCTTAGCCACACACACACACAACACACAAAATGCAGTCGCCCTCAAAATTACACACACAGACATGCACACACACAGACACACCTTACCTCACTTGTCACAGGATATCACACATACTGACCCATTATAGGGTGACACACACACACACAAACAAACATCAAAGGGTGCAACACACACACCTTACTCCACCACACATCAAATGGTGTCACGAAGAGCTCAACACACACACACACACACAACATATATTACACAGTCACTATACTTCATGCATCATAGCATAACCCCCGCCCCCAACACACACACAGTCACAGATTACAGGTTTACTTACAGAGCTAATGTGACCACTGGCAGCAGCTTCTGAAGAACATCATCTGGGCTGAGGAGTTCAGTCAGATCTTCCTCTGGTGTCTTCATGTATTTCTGAAAGTCAAACTCATCCAGCTGCTCTTCGGAAATCTTAAACTTCAACTTTTTGGTGTCCCACCTTCCTGGTAAGAGCATTTCTACAGACAGAGTTCCTGAGCTCCAGTCAATGTCCTCCACTCCAGCATGGTGATTCAGCTCATTCAGACAGTAGAACAGGTTGATTCTTCTGTCTGACGAATTCTGGTGTCTGATCTTCTGTTTAACACAGTGGACTGTTTGCTCAATGCTCTGTGATTGGCTTCTTGTCTGTGGCAGCAGGTGTCTTAAGAGATTCTGATTGGACTCCAGTGAGAGGCCCAGAAGGAAGCGGACGAAAAGGTCCAGATGTCCGTTCCTACTCTGTAAGGCCAGGTCCACTGCAGTCTTGTGTAGGTCATGAAGTGTTGCAGCTCTGAAGAGATCAGAGAGCTGAGAGGTTTGCTGTTGGTCAGGCATACTCTGTAAGGCCAGATCCACTGCAGTCTTGTGTAGATCATGAAGTGTTGCAGCTCTGAACAGACCAGAGAGCAGAGAGGTTTGCTGTTGGTCAGGCATGTTTCTCTCTCTGTTGCTGAAGCACAGGAACACATATAAAGCTGCAAGAAACTCCTGAATGCTCTGATGCACAAAGCTGAACACCTTCCCCTGGTACAGCCCAGACTGCTCTCTGAAGATCTGAGTACACACTCCTGAGTACACTGATGCTTCTGTGACATCAATGCCACACTCTCTCACATCTTCCTCATAGAAGATCAGATTGCCCTTGTCCAGCTGTTGGAAAGCCAGTTTTCCCAGTTTGAAAATCATCTCTTCGTCTGTCTCTTTTCTCTCTGTGTACTTTTCTTTTTTGGTGCTTGTCTGAATGATCAGGAAGTGTGTGTACATTTGAGTCAAAGTCCTTGGCATTTCTACTTTCCCTGATTCATCGGAAGTTCTCTCTACAACAGTGGCTGAAATCCAGCAGAAGACTGGAATGTGGCACATGATGTAGAGGCTCCTGGATGACTTCAGGTGTGTGATGATTCTGCTGGCCAGGTTCTCATCACTGATTCTCTTGCTGAAGTATTCCTCTTTCTGTGGGTCGTTGAATCCCCTTATTTCTGTCACCCGGTCCACACACTCATGTGGGATCTGATTGGCTGCTGCTGGTCGGGTGGTGATCCAGAGGTGAGCAGAGGGAAGCAGATTACCCTTGAAGAGGTTTGTCAGCAGCACGTCCACTGAGGCAGGCTCTGTCACATCACAACATCTTGGGTTGAAGCAGAAATGTAGAGGAAGTCGACACTCATCCAGACCATCAAAGATGAAAATGATTCTGTGCTCTGAACCTGTGAAGATCCTTGTATCTTTAATTCCTGGGAAAAACATCTGAATAAGCTCCACCAGACTGAGTTTTTTCATTATCATCAGGTTCAGCGCTCGGAAGGAGAGAGGAAATATGAAGTGGACATCTTGATTGGCTTTTTCTTCAGCCCAGTCCAGAATGAACTTCTGCACAGAGACTGTTTTTCCAACACCAGCCACTCCCTTTGTCAGCACTGTTCGGATGGGTTTGGGTTGTCTGCGTGAGGGTTTAAGTTCATCATTGACCATTGATGACCATCCTCTTCCCCTCTCTGTAAAGTAACTGTCCCAATCTTCAATTAAGGGTTTAAAGATGTCACTGCATTTGATTGGTGTGTCTGGTGCTGCTTCTCTCCAGGATGCTCTCTCTATCTGTCTGACCTCATGATCATCATTGACCTCTCCTCTTCCCCCCGGTGTGATGTAGAGCTCTGTGTAGATCTCATGGAGGAGTCTGGCATCTCCCTGATTTGGTACGCCCTCAATCAGATGCTGAAACATCTTCTGCAGATGAGACTTGTGGATCTGAAGCATTTGTAAATGTTTTGGACCAAGTTGGCAACTGTGTGTGAAAATAAAGACAAATAATTACAGATGTAATTAAAAAACACACACATACACACACACACACACACACACAAACACACTATTTGATGGACCAGTGTGATTGGGATGTAGGTAGATTCCACACACTCATTCACATGTGATTAATGAACTCCAGCCCTGTTCTCCCCTCATGCTCCTTCCTCGTGTGAGTAATGCTGAAGTGACTTGCAGGGACTAAGTTTCATATTTCCTCTGCAGTCATTCTCTCTCGCTTTCACCACATTTCACCTGCTGATGCTGGAGGGCTGCAGGAGTTCTGGAGGCTGCATCATTAGTACCTTAGACTTTGTCTATCCAGTGTGGTGAACAAATAGTACACAGACATTGATTTTGGGCTATTTCATTTTCGTCATTTGAATACTACAGCAATTATCTTACTGTCGAGCAGGAGAGTCTCCCAGTCTTCTGACGTCAGATGGAGGCACCATAAACTCACTGGCAGAGACGGGTGAATTTGACCTGGGATTAGAGCACAGTGTGGAGTTGTTAGCCTATATAATCCAGGACTGAGCCCATACTGATGATTCATGATGAACAAATGAACCCATGATCTTAGTGTTGTTGGCATCTTTCTCTACCAGAGATACAGGAATGCAAACCAGCACACCCAGAAAGACCGCTGTGAACTGATAATGTCGTCTTGATCACTATTCCTACAAGGCCAGCACTTTTACTGTCTGTATTTCGCAGCTTGACACATGGACATGGCAAGCATGACACGTCTGATCCTGCTGTATAGTTAAGGACACACACACCCCTCACTGTGTCATATTACTGTCATGTTCTTCACATGAAAGAGAAATTAAAACTACCTATTTATTCTGCTTTTATTATTGTCTTGCCTGTTCAAGATTGTGAGCCTGTTGCTGCTAATGTATTGTATGAATTTCCCCACTAAGTTTGTGAAAATTTGTGAAAGTGCATTTGAATTTTCTCACGCTCTGTAGTGGTGAGGAAGGGGCTTTGGCGTGTGTGTTTGTTGTGACGTGACGCGGGCTGTTTAGTTTTGATGTTACAAACTCTTCTGTCTCACTCAGGGTTTTTCCTGGGTCAAAATGGGTCTTCGGTGCTAAAAAAAAATCCACGCTATGTGCGCAAAATTACCCAGAATCGCCGCTCCATGTATGGTTTAAACCGTATTTCAACCCATCGTTCAAGCACACCGAGTACAGTGCTCGCCTTCTGCGTAGGAGTAACGCCTATCTATTCAGGAAAAGTACTTGTACTCGAAGTACACTAACTAAACTAAAGTAAATTGTAGAGACAGAGCAGCATTTTCATTTCACCTTCCATGTTAATTTTGATGTTATAGACACCCGAGCGCAAGCAACCCCCAGTGCCATGGCAACCAAACGTCCCTGTCCACAATAAACGCATGTTCACAAAGAGTGTCCCCTTCCTAAAATTAGATGGAATGTTGGAGAAGTAACGCTGGCATCACGGTGTAAAAAGGATGAAATAACAATCACAGAATTTAAGGCACCTGCACTGAACAGAAGGGAAAGGCACCTTTACGGTCCTGTTCAACCCTTAAAAAGCAAATATTTTTGGAAAAGCATCGTTTCAGTGTCGGAATATGCCGTTTTAGTGTGGACAGAATGGCTAAAGAAAAATATGTATGCGTTTCTATATTTAGTGTGTACGGGGTCTAAGTTTGCAATAACCTCGTAAACCAAAATCTCTAATTCTAACTTTTCAACCATGGTGACAGGAATATGTACCCATTCTCTCCTATTTTAGTGGCGCACTATTAACACTAATAAGCGGGGTTAGGCGCAGATTACGCGACAAGGTTCTAAATACCACGGAAAATGCGGAAAAATACTGTGATATGAAAAATATGCGGTTTGGCAAAGGTGCAGATTAAGCTGCGGTCGCAATGTTAGTAAATGAGGCCCTCAGTTTTTTGTCTCAAAAAAGTACCACAATTACCGCCGACTGATTAAGTCAGGATTCCACAGGTTGATAATTGGGTGCTTGCTTAGAAGCAAGCTATTGTCCGTGCACATCACAGTTGCGTCTTGATCAGACAAGAAGACACACTCAATCTTTCTATCAATGCGATTACTATTGATCAAAACAGAACGAGGGTTCGGCTGTACTTGAAAAATACTATTAAACATATTTGCAGACATGCATTGCACGAGTGATTAATTGCGATGACGGCTCCAATAGAAGTTATAGCGAGCACATAGAACTTTATATATATTTTCTAATCAATGTATTTATTCCCAGGTGTTTTGCAATTTCCTTTTATTTTCTTCATGCCTACACTATATATTATCATTCCAGGTTAAGAATACCAATGGAGGCTGCGTTGGAAATCGTTAATCAAACTTTTGTCAGCATTTTGAGTGTAAATTTCATTCACATTTGTACAGGTGTATTCGTGCACGTCGGGCTGGCCCTCGCAGCGGATCAACAGTTTACAACCGCACCAGTTATCAATGATAATATTAATATTATTATATTCGAGATGCAACACAAATCTATCCGCTCTCCTCAGAACGAGCTGAGCTTTCATTGATAAACCAATGCGGTAGTCTGCCTCTCCCGAGGCCCCGCGGTCTACTGGTACTCGTTTAAACGGGTAGACAAATCAAATAATAGCCTACACCTGTGTAGGTCCTCAACATAGCAGATATTTTAATACATTGAAAGCCATGAATACTGAAAATGGAATGTTATGCTCAAAATCACCGCCGAAGGATGCATACGCAAGTTGAGTAATTGGCAGCTGGCCGCTCTGTCCATTCGCGCACCTCACAGTTGCGTATTGATCAGACAAGAAGACACGCTTATCAACTCGATTACTATTGATCAAAACAGAACGAGGGTTCAGCTGTAGCCTACTTGAAACATACTATTGAGAACATATTCGCTCACATGCATTGCACGCGTGATGAATTGCGCCCACAGCTTTTAAATTCTTTTTTTTGCCTTAGGCGCTCGGGATTTGTCAAAGGCGCTCGGGAAAACGGCTTAGGCGCGCGCACAAATTTTCTCTATGCAGGAAAAACCCTGTCACTATTGAATTGTCATGAGTAATGCAAACGATGCACAAGTTATTTTTAAGCTTGTTGACATTCTTGTAATCGGAGGTGAGGAGAGTAAGCTAAATCTGTACACAAGTAAAAGTATTGTTACTTTATAATAATAATGACTCAAAAGTAAAAGTATAATGAGTTGAGATTATATTTAAATGTGGGGTTATGCCCAAAATAAAAAAATTCTAAATACTTGTCAGAGAAATACAATGTAATTTGTATAGTAAATCACATTCTGAATAAACCACATAAAAATAAATAAATAAATAAATAAATAAATTCATTAATTAATGAATGAATGAATGAATGAATGAATGAATGAATGAATGAATGAATGAATTAATTAATTAATTAATGAAAAACTATAGGCTGGAGGGCTGCTGCTGGCCATTTGCTGCTGGCCAATATGTTAAGTGTGCTATCAGGGGGAACAACACACTTGACCCCAATATGTTAAGTGTGCTACCAGGAGGAACAATACGTTTGACCACATGTACTCCAACATAAAGCATGCTTACAGAGCTGCACCCCTCCCCCACTTAGGACAGTCAGATCCCCGTTCACTGCTCCTCATCCCAGCATACACACCACTCAGAAGGAAAACAAACCTGAAGAGAAGCATCAAATACGCCAAGGAGGCTTACCAGAGGAAAATCGAGGACCATCTCATGAACAATAACCCAGCAACCCTCCGTGGAAACTATGTAAAAATGCTCTTCATTGACTACAGCTCAGAAACTGGCAGTGTGGTGCTTAGACAACAATCTGTCACTAAACACCTCAAAAACAAAATAACTACAGGAGACGAAGTGCAGACCCAGCCCCACCCCACATCAACGGGAACTGTGTGGAGAAGGTCCACACCTTCAAGTTCTTGTTCAACACCTTCATGTCAGATAACCTCTCATGGTCTGCCAACACCTCAGCAATAGTCAAGAAGGCACAGCAGCGGTTACACTTCCTGAGAGTACTCAGGAAAAACAACCTAGAGTGTAATCTGATGGTGGCCTTCTACCGCACCACTATCGTAAGTGTACTGACCTACTGCATCTCAGCATGGTACTCCGGTTGCACTGTGGCAGACAAGAAAGCCCTCCAAAAGGTTATCAACACAGCCCAACAAAATCACTGGCTGCTAACTGCCCGGCCTGTAAAACATTGCCCGCTCCCGCTACTTCGGCAGGGCCAATAACATCATGAAAGAATCTCACCCAGCCCACCATCTGTTAACTCTCCTGCCCTCGGGGAGACGGTACAGGTCCTCCAGAGCAAGGACCACACGTCTAAAGGACAGTTTTATCACGAACATTAAACTCAGACATGCAATAAATGTGGGATTTCATTGTGCAATATAAACACATTAGTAACTTTATTTCTACTGCAAGTAGGGTTGGGTACCGAAAATCAGTTCCAATATGGCAAAGGTTCCTATACAACTGCAGACTAAACAGAGATGCCAGAAAAACTAAACCTAGTCTCTTAAAGGGGCAGTACAAGTTCACGTACTCAGTGTGTTCAAATAACAAGATTAAGTATAAACAAGATAGAAAGATAGGTATAACAAATCAGAAAATGGTGAAATTTCATGAAATAAATGCAAACAAAATAATACATTTTTGACTCCGAAGGCAAATATGCTCATATTTCTGCAAAAGAATTGCTGAAGTTTGAAGCTGTAGTGTGTGTACAGAGTGTGTGTGTGTTTTGTATTTATTTGTATTTATTTTTTATATACTGTAAACTGTTGTTAACAGTTAATATATTGTTCATAGTTTGAAGTTAAAAAGTTTGAAGCTGTAGTTTGAAGCCATGTGTTTTGTATTCATTTATATTTATAGTATACTTTAAACCAGTGGTTCTCAACCTTTTTTCAGTGATGTACCCCCTGTGAAATATTTTTTCAGCCAACTACCCCCTAACCAGCGCAGAGCATTTTTGATTGAAAAAAAGATGTAATACACAGTGCTATGCCATCATTGTCTGATTTGAGCTCTGTCCACATCCTCACTACAGAGAAAATCATCCACCTGAGGAAAGCAGGTGAAATCCCCCTGTGCAGAGGCTCTTCTCCAAAGCTCTGCTTTCTTCAGGAAGCCACCAACCTTGTCATACAGTTTTAAAATGCTGGTGTCTTTTCCCTGCAGAGACATATTCAGTTCGTTCAGTTTGCTGAATATATCTGCCAGATAGCACATCTTTGCAAGCCAGTCTGTGTCCTGGAACAAGGTGGCATGGGGAGATCTGTGCTCAATCAGAAATGTGTGTACTTCAGATCGTAATTCCAACAATTCCATTCCGACGATCAATACACATGGCTGGCACACACACACACACACACGAGAGCAATAGTAATATTAACTTATATCAGCGCAAACGCTCACAGGCACACCCACACGCACGAACGTAGGCCTACTGAAATAAATACAAATATCCCGCTTATTATACGGTTACTTCCCAAAACCATAGAAGACATTCCTACAAAATACCTCTTTTTAATGATTTTGTAGCCATTTTGTGATTTCCGCTAAGAAAAAATAGTTCTTCACACAAATGCGTAGCAACCCACCTTCTGACTTCAAGTTTCAATGACTTTCCGCTACGTTAAATTACCGGACTACTTGCGGATTGATATGAAAGATGTGAATTAGAAGCACAAAACCCGTTGCCAATGACAGCGGTCATAAACTTTTCGCAGCAGTGAATATCAAGAAATTACAGACCTGCGAACGCAGACATTTAACCCACATATGGCCCATACAAATCAACGGAACTTTTTGGAACATTCTGAAGAGCCGTATAATAACTATTTTCAAAGGATTTTTGAATGGATGCTTATTTTTATTATATCTTTAAAAAATCTCACGTACCCCCTGGACTGCCTTCACGTACCCCCGGTTGAGAACCACTGCTTTAAACAGTTAATATATTGTTCAATTTTATTTGCCTTGGCAATAAAAAAAAGCCTTTCTTTAATGTCGTCAATCGTCATTTTGTGCTTTTTTTTTTTTTTAAATGTAAGTATCGGTCAGGCACCGCTTAGGCACCGGCATCGTTTTAAAAGTATCGTTTTAGCACCGGTATCGGAAAAAACCTAAATGATACCCATCCCTAACTGCAAGTCACTTATGCCATCTCAGTCAACTTATTCCTGTGTATTGAAAGATCTCGTGATTTCGTCTTCGATCCAAGGTTACGGTTTTGCAGATAGTCAGGAACTCGGGAAAGTGTTCAACAAGAAATGGTTTTATTCCAGCGCAAACTGAACAATCCATACCAAGGTACACGAGAGGAATCTTTCAAAGTATTTGCAGAGACTTACGTCTCTTATACAATACAATTAACATGTAAACAAAAACATCAGGTATGGGAGGAGAAAGATGTGTCTGGGGGTAGGTATCAGAACTGAAGGGATGACTGCTAATTAATCTGGTTAGGACTCCCACCCTAATTTAATAAATATGTCTGTCCCACACCTAGTTTGGCAATCAACTAGCTGGCTTCATATAAAGGACCAGGATGCAAGCCTGATGGCTCTGGCTGCTTTCAGACAAATGGCAGGAACCAGACCTAATGGGTCTGGCTTTAAGACACCCAGGGATAAAGAGACAGCTTTGATGTCTCTGTAGGTTGACCATTTGTGCATACTAAATATCTATGACAAATATTGATTTCAATGAACAAAAATGGGGGAGTACTTGTACTCTATATCACTGCACTTTGTTGTACTCTTAATCTTTTTTTAACTATTGTATTGTTGTGTTATATGTTCTCCATCGTGGCACTGTCATGGCAAAAAGTGACCGGGCGCAAAAAAGAGCCCGGATTACGTAATATTGGCTTTTGAACGACTCTTGAGTGACAGTTGCTATACCAACGCTAGCATTACGTAACCCGGACCCTACCTAACCCAGGCACTTTTTGGCTATCAGTCAGCCTCAGTCTCAAGAGTCATTTGAAAGCCATCAGCTACTTTTTAGTCGCTTAATATTGTGCCTAAACTATGAAGTATTCCGTTTTAGCTACACCTTAATATTGTGCCTAAACTATGAAGTATACCTGCCGGTATCCTGTAAGTAAGCAAATTTCAAATGGTTTAGCCTCTAGCATCTCGTTAGCAATTCCTCCCGTTGTGCTCTATAGTTAAAGGTGGTGCAAACAATTCCCTGTTTTGTGAAAATGTAATTTTGGGTTCCGTCGGATATGTCTATTAATCACAACACATTAAGGACCTTCTTAAAGCAGCCAACAGAGGAATTGCTAATCGCTAACGAGATGCTAGCGGCGAAAACTGTTGAAATGTGCTTACTTTGACACTATAACAACTAGTGAGTCAACAACTTTCCTAACACAGTCAAACATCAAGCACATGGTTGTTTGCTTGGTTTATTGGAGGTAAAATACAGGCAAGCTGGTCTCAGGTAGCAAAGTATAATGCCAGATGCTCTGGGGTAAATCCAAAAAGAGCCCGTGTGAGGTAATGCTAGCGTTGGTATAGCAACTGTCACTCAAGAGTCGTTCGAAAGCCAATATTACATCACCCGGGCTCTTTTTGGCACGGGTCACTTTTTGCCATGACAGCACCAACAGGAGCAGAGCTCCAAATTGCATTGTATGCAAATACAATGACATAAAGGCTTTTCTATTCTATTATATTGTTAAAGTTATAATTGTGAATCTCTTAGCTAATATGTAAACAACACAAAAACAAGTCACACTAATGTTAACGCAAACAACTAATGGAAAAAAAGGCCTGTAATATATTGAAATATATTATAGTTGAAATTGCAAATATCATATTTTTGCTCATCCTTAGATTCTTTGCTTACTGTGCATCTTTTTTATTTAAATTTCAGTTAAAAAGGAATGTTGCCACTGGAAGCTGTTTGATGATGCATTGATCAGCCGAATGGTGAACTGGCAGTTTAAGATATTCGGTTTAGGCTACATTCTCATATTTTAACTTTTACCAAGATGATAAACGGGAGGACTGTTTTTGCGGTGCATGACTGGGAGTTGGGACATTTGTTGACTTCTAGAGGCCGCCAAAGGACTCTATACCTGTGTTTGGTGTCACCATGTGTTTTTGTGTTTACTTTGGTTGTCTATGTGCTTTAGTCCTGGGGGGTATTCGTCGTAGCTCGCTAAGCGGTTTAGCGAGCTAATTTTCAGGCTTCACGCTTGAAAAAGACATCAGATTATGTACACAGGTGAAAGACGTGTGTTAGCAAGGCTCCAGAGGCTAGGGCCCGTCTCGTTTCCATTGGTATTTTAACTTGAGTTTGTATGTATTGATTTTTGGTCAGAAGAAGATTCCATAACAAGTCTGTTGATGTCTTTGTAGTGACTGAACACTTTACTAAGCTGGTGTGTTCATACCCCTGTCCTAATCAGTCTGTGGTTTGGGTTCATTTCTTCTATGTGTATAGTTTTCTGGCATGTATTCATTAGAATCAAGTGTCGAGCTTTGAGAGCTCTTTAATAGCAGTGCTGCTCTTGTTAGCTGGGGTTGGGAAGTCTAACACCAAGCTGTATCACCCCATGGGGAATGGTCAAGCAGAGGGTGAACCGCACTACAACTACACTGCAAGGGGCCACAGGTTTTCTTCCTAATGTATGACCACACTGCCTGGTTGTTCGTCTTCTACTGGGTGGAGATACTGTAGACATGGACACATATGTTGAGTTTTTGGGGAAGGATCTGAGAAAGGCCATGGCCTTAGCTCAGTCTAACGCTGAGAAATAGCAGCTTAAGCATACAGAGCTGCACAACAGGAAAGCAAAGGGTCAGCCTGTTAATGTTGGTGGCAGAGTCCTGCTGGCCAACAAATGTGAAAGAGGGAAGAATAAGCTGGCAGATAGGTGGGATGGAACACGGTATACTGTCACACG
Organism: Clupea harengus; assembly: GCF_900700415.2. Lineage (NCBI taxonomy): Eukaryota > Metazoa > Chordata > Actinopteri > Clupeiformes > Clupeidae > Clupea > Clupea harengus. The sequence goes on along the minus strand of NC_045171.1, from coordinate 22,544,736 downwards.
TATCAAATCATAAGTCAATAGGGTCGTGTGAAAACAGTGCACAGAAACCTCATCATGCCAGTCAACCTTTTGCCACTTGACATCGATAACAGTGAAGAACATTTTCTGGGGGCCGTCCTAGTGAGGCTGGCAGCATAGGCGGAGATCCCGGGGGGGACGTGTCCCCCCCCACCATAAAGTTGTACCCCCCAACAATCATTGGAAAGAAAACAAACAAAAATTGAAAAAAATTTAAATATATAAAAAAAAGCATGACACAAGCGGCGCTAATTATAAACGTAAAACAATGTGTTTTTTAAGTGTTGAAAAATCATGATCCCCCTATTCCTCAAAGTGGTTTGGATCACATGCTGTTTCCAAGGGGCGGGGCTACCGGCAGCTCCGCTTTTCAGTCAATCAGCCCAGTAGACGGTCAGATTGTGAGATTGTTCCTCCTCTCTCCCCTGTCACTGCCTCTATGATATGTAAAGAGATTGACCTCATTCTCGAACGCAGTTAAGATCTGTATAAAATATTTCAAGCTAGCTAATAACCTACAAAGATTCTTTATTCTTATTCTTTATTCCGTCTCTGGCGAGAGACTCTGGGGAGGTATCTAGCATAGCTAGCTAGCTAGGATGGTGACAATCTAGAGCAGTGGTCCCCAACCACCGGGCCGTGGCCCGGTACCGGTCCGTGAGGCATTTCCTACCGGGCCGCAAACAAAGAATAAATAATTTATATAATTTCTGTTGTATTAATTATTAGAGTCTGAAAGGTGTTTTATTTTGAAAAACGATCGGATTTTCCCCGACGTAACATTCGCCTGTGCCTCTTGACACGTCAAGACGCTTGTCTCGGTCACGTGATACGTTACTCAAAAAATAAACCCGTAAACTAGCGAAAATGAGTAAGAAACAAACGTCCTTGGAGAGCTTCTTTGCGAAGGGGAAAGGGCCTGAAGAGACGTGTGCACAATCCACAGACTCCACAGCAACGCGAAATCAACTTCAGACTGATCAAAATCATGTCAAAGCGGACCTAACTTCACCAGTGCAGAGGTGGAGGTATACTGTTGCAGAATGTAGATGTGTCCATTCTATTCCAATATGGCTATATCCACGCGATTGAGTTTATTGCTTATTTAGTTATTCACTTACATTTGCAGTGTTCGTGTAGTGCTTTTTTAGAACATTACGATGCCTCTTAGAATCATGAATTTAAATGTGAAACGTAATTGTTAATGATTAAAATATTCTCATATTTTTTATTTTTATAATTATTTAAATCCAAGGATGTCTGTAGAATCGACGTGAACGCAATCGCCAACGGTTTCTCACAAATGAAGCCCTTAAGAACAATCTGGCTGATTCACCACTGCTATTTAGCGTTCTTAAATTCTGGTCCAAGTTAAAAAGGAATCCCAGATGAGATAACTTTCATGAATGCCAGAATTGTCCCTGCAGTTACTTTTATACACGGAGGCGTAGGTGCAACTCGCGTTCAAATGATAACTTCGTTTTAATTTGTGGATCAGAAATGAAACTGTGTATTTGATTTGTTTGTGTCAGTCCAGCCCTTTGTATTTCGCCACAGAGGGAGCTTTCACTAAACAGTCATAGGTCCCCGACGTTTTTTTTTTTTTTTCACATCGCGCGCCCCCCGCCCCCCACTTTGAGAACCACTGATTTATAGGATAAACTACAAGTCAGTACAATGGTGAGTTGTATTTTTCATGCACTTAACATTCGTTTTTATGCCGGTCGCGTTATTTTATTTTTGCTGTATTTATCTGCCGGTCCGTGAAAATAATGCCTACATTAAACCGGTCCGTGGTGCAAAAAAGGTTGGGGACCCCTGATCTAGAGTACAGTACAGTAACATAGCAGTGTGGAGCAAGACAGCTAGGGATGTGTGTGCATGTTGCCATTCACAAAATGCTACAAAGATTAAAATATAAAAAGTTCACAATGGCCTTTTGGGACGTTTTGTTCAACATTGATACAGTATATTAAGCTCCTTGCAACTTGCTGGCATTTGGTATCGATAGCTCAGCGTGCAATTTTACAGACGGTACCATTAACATTTTGACGGTAACATTAACAAATTTGTCGGAGAGACTATTTAAGTACTAGAAGGGTTTATAATACTAGTTGACATGAACCATAACTGTTTGGGGATCTTCTCTTAACTAGATAGTTAGCTAGATAGCATAGTTCGCTAGACAGCTAGCTGCAAGCTTCATTTACTTTAGAGCAGACATATGTGTGTTTGTTGATCTTTGATATATTGAGTTGGGAGTGGGGTCTCCCACACTGTTTAATCCACAGCCGGCACCTTTCCCCCTGTGTTTTGGTCTTTGAAAATTCAGAAAAAATGACGTGTCACTCTTAATACCTCAGGGTACATTGTGCCAGATGTAAAATGTTATAAGAGAATTCGGTATTTAGCAGCTAAGTTATGCTAGCTCTCGTTACAGCAATTTTTTCATGTCCCCCCCCCAGGAATTACTCTCTGAAATGTTACCATGTATTGTCCCGTCCCCCCCCCCCCCCGGCTGGCAGTGTACAGTCCAGTTTAGTGTTTAGTTAACTCAGTGTCCTCGGCCTGTGAAAGTCCTGTGTGTGATGATGGGCCCCTGTCTGCTGGCACATCTACTAGGGTTGGTTTGGGAAGAAACTAACTCTTCGCCATCTTCGTCCATCACTGAACAACTTTATTTTGCTGGTGGACCAAATTTTGTGTTTCACTCATCTGCACATCTATTTGCCATTAATGGTGTTCTGTATTTTGTTTCTATCTTTTTATCTTGAAGACAAACAACAGAAAGCTTAAAATAATACCCATCAAACAACGGTAGATGACACAGCCCTACACAGTAGCCTAAAAATGTTACACCCAGGATGCTGCGCTCGTCTAGTGAGCGTCGTTTGGCTCTGCCGTCTGTGCAAGTACGGCAATCCAGACTATTCTCATTTGTAGTTCCACGCTGGTGGAACAAACTGCCTAGCACTACCAGAGCAGGGGAGTCCCTCTCTAACTTCAGGAAGCTTTTGAAGACCCAACTCTTCAGAGAGCACCTCCCTTCCTAACTGGCACTTCGACTAGTGCTTAACTTGCACTTACAGCAGTTATATTCCTGCACTTCTTTTTCTTTTCTATTTCGTTTTTCTATTTCTTATGTAAAGCAGTATTTATTGTTACGCCAGGTTTCTATTGCTCGTAGCTTGACTGTTCTCTCCCTTGTACGTCGCTTTGGACAAAAGCGTCTGCTAAATGACTAAATGTAAATGTTCTAAATCGTCTGCAAATTATGTTTCCATAAGTAAATGTTGTGACATGTGCCAGGACATCCCTCAAGCCGGCAAATGTCAACATAAGTTCCTGGATCTGAACTTTGAACTTTTCATTGAAATTTTTAGTTTCCTGTTTTTTTTTTCATTTTTCTGGTCCATTTAAAAATTGTGCTCGTAATTAGGGGTCTACTTATAAGTATTGTTTTATTGTAACTAATTATTTAGAGCAACTCTTCTAGCCATGTTTCATCTTGATAATGTTAATGAAAAAATTATATTTATTTCTTACTCAACCACATGGACAATCCTCTCACTGCTCCTGTCTGCTAGACACACACACACACACACACACACACACACAGCATAACTCCTAGAGTCATGATCTTACTGTCCAGTAGAAGAGTCTCCTACTGTAAAAGTAATTAAACCATCCTTGGACACATACACACTAGAGCTGCACCGATTAGCCGACGTAATCGACGATGTCGATTATGAAAAATTGTCGACGATGATTTTTATTGTCGACGCGTCATAAAATATATCAAAACATTTTTTTTTTTTTTTTTTTGGCAGACGCTAGCAGAGCTACCGGTAATTTTCATTCGGCATTGCAATGCACTATAGGAAGTGCGAAATAGTGCATCTTTAACTAATAATAATTGACCATCATCTGCAAATAGCCTAGCATACAAATCATGCACCGTTTTCTTTGCCCTCCGTTCTCGTACCTTCATGTGCTGCATATCAGAAATGACCGACTGAAAAGCGAATTATTCTGAGACGGCTCATGTAACCATGGAAACAATAAACAAAGCTAGCTTTAGTAGCTGCTGCATATGAGATATGGCTAACAGAAAAGTTGTCATTTTTCTCAGAGATGGTCAATTATTAGTAGTTAAAGAAGCACTATTCCAGTATTTCAAAGAGAATGAGCTGTGGGAGCACAAGAACAGTGAGTGTCTAGCAGCAATTATCATAGACATATATGATATATCTATAACTTATAGTAAGGTTTAAGCTTACATGTTGGAAAACAGAACGTCTCATGGAGGATGCTTGCTAACGCTATTTCATTTATGTTAAGTGCAATGTAGTAAATCAGTGAATTATCAGAGTAGCCTGTATTTTCGTTTGTTCTGAATAGTTAACCTCCTCCACTTAGCATTCTTCAAACAAAAGATTGTGTAAAAAATATATATTTCATAAGTTTAATTTGAATGTCACTTGCAGCCCAGTTATTCTTGCGTTATTTTGCACTTGCAGAGGCTTGATTGCTAATTTGAGTTACTTTTAAAACTTTATTTGCACTTTCTCTTTACTTTTAAAAGCATATTTGCACTTTAATTTGTATTACTATTTAATGTATGTATTATGATTACATTTGTTACTCAAATACATTTGAAATTCAAATTCCAACATTTTGAGTCGTTATTTTAATTTGCTATGGGAAATAATCATTAGATTAGTCGATTAATCGAAAAATTAGTCGATAGATTAATCGATTACCAAAATAATCGTTAGTTGCAGCCCTAATACACACACACAAACACACACAGCATAAATCGTAGTCATAATCTTACTGTCCATTAGGAGAATCTCCTGTAAAGTTGAGTGGTCGACCCATGGACTGGTCACTCTTCATGGAAACACAGGTGGGTGTAGGGGAGTGTGACCTCCTGTTAGAGCTAGATCGCTCCATCCTAGAGAAGAAGAGGAGAACTTCCATCAGAAGAACATTCCTCTCACTACTCATGTCTGCTAATCACACACACATAGAAAGACACATACACAAACACACAGAGCATAAACCGTAGTCATAATCTTACTGTCCAGTACGAGAGACTCCTCCTGTAAAGTTGAGTGGTCGACCCATGGACTGGTCACTCTTCATTGACACACAGGTGGGTGTAGGGGAGTATGACCTCCTGTTAGAGCTAGATCCCCCCATCCTAGAGAAGAAGAGGAGAACTTCCATCATGAAAACATTCCTCTCACTACTACTGTCTGGTAATCACACACATAAACACAAACACACACAGCATGAATCCAAGAGTCATAACGTTACTGTCCAGTAGAAGAGTCTCCTACTGTAAAAGTAATGAATCCATCCTTGGACACATACACACACACACACAAACACACACACAAACACACACACACACACACACACACGGCATAAATCGTAGAGTCATAATCTTACTGTCCAGTAGGAGAGACTCCTCCTGTAAAGTTGAGTGGTCGACCCATGGACTGGTCACTCTTCATGGACACACAGGTAGGTGTAGGGGAGTGTGACCTCCTGTAAGAGCTAGATCCCACCGTCCTAGAGAAGAAGAGGAGAACTTCCATCAGAAGAACATTCCTCTCACTGCTCATGTCTGCTAATCACACACATACACACACACACACACACACACACACACACACACACACACACACACACACACATATATAGAAAGACACACACACACACTAACAGCATAAATCGTAGAGTCTAGGGGTGTAAAAAAAACCTGATACGTATCGATATCCGTTTTTAGCGTGTAAGATACGACTACATCGATGCGTGAAGTCCCGTACGGTATTAAAATGGCATAAACCGGTCTTTGCCCGATTTAAAAGTTATGAACCGGTTCACAAGCGTTTGTCTCTCCGTTTTTTGCTACGCAAGACACAAAACACTGGCTGACCTGTTGCATTTGATCTCAGTCAGAACAATGACAGCCTGACAACGACCCATCAACCCCAAATCAGCGACAGTATACGACCACTGCCAACCAAGTTGCGCACTAGTTGCTGCTCAATGGGAAATCCACCACTAAACAGCCAAGACCAAAGGTAGATCGAGTAAAACACTCCCAAACCATGGGACTGACTAAGCCGTTCTCCCCTGAAGAGCTCAATATCAGCATCAACACCCTTAAAACCGGTAAAGCCATCGGACTGGATAACATTTTCAATGAAGAGATCAAGCATTTTGGACCTCTGATGAGGAAATGGATCCTTCAGCTGATGAATAAGTGCATGCTGACAAAAAACATCCCAAAGATCTGGAGGAAAACCAGGATTATTGCCCTTCTCAAACCAGGCAAAGATCCAGCGGATGCAAAGAGCTTCCGCCCAATTTTCCTGCTATGCCACCTCTACAAGCTGTTTGAACGGTTGATTCTCAACAGGCTCTCCCCTGTTGCTGAACCAGCCATCATCCCTCAACAAGCCGGATTCCGACCTGGCAAATCTACAACAAGCCAACTTCTGAAGCTAACTCAACACATTGAGGATGGATTCCAGAAAGGACTGGTAACAGGAGCCGTCTTTGTTGATCTATCTGCCGCATATGACACTGTGAACCATCGCCTCCTCCTAAAAAAGATCTTAGAGCTGACAAAAGACCTGGCACTCACAGACCTCATTGGAGCCCTCCTAAAAGACAGGCGCTTCTTTGTTGTCCTGAATAACAAGCAGAGTCGCTGGCGACAACAACGAAATGGCCTACCTCAAGGTAGCGTGCTGGCCCCACTACTATATAACATCTACACCAACGACCAGCCAATGGACCAGAACACTGAGCGTTTCATCTATGCCGACGATCTCTGTGTAACATCCCAAGAGAACTCGTTCGAAGCAGTAGAAGCAAACCTCACTACAGCCCTAGATGAGCTACTCCTCTATTACGAGCGCAACCACCTACATGCCAACCCTGCAAAGACCCAAGTCTGCCCAAGACCCATGGTCTGGAACACCACTTGAGCACTGTACCCACCCTGTCTACCTTGGAGTAACCTTGGATCGTACGCTCACCTTTAAGGAACACATCAAAAACACAAAATCCAAAGTCGGTTCCCGAAACAACATCCTACGGAAACTGACCAACTCCAAATGGGGAGCCACAGCACCCACAATAAAATCTACTGCTCTGGCCTTGTGCTATTCCTGTGCAGAATATGCATGCCCTGTTTGGGAGAGGTCAACCCATGCCCAGAAACTTGACCCAGCCTTGAACAACACCTGCCGTCTGATCACTGGCTGCTTGAAACCCACCAACACAAGCAACCTGCACCTCCTCGCTGGCATTGCACCCGCTGATATTAGACGGAAAGTTGCCAGCCGAGTCGAGAAAACAAAAGCTACTAGCGATGAACGCCATCTCCTCCATGGATGTCACCCTCCGGCCCAACGGCTGAAGTCAAGAAGAAGCTTTCTCAGCCAGGTCCAGCCCCTAACAAAGTCTAGGGAAGAAACCAAAATACAACTCTGGATGGAAAAACTTGAGAATGACCCACCTCCAACTGGCATGGGAATACCCCCCAGTGAACACCTACCCCCTGGCCAAGAAGCATCATGGGCTCAATGGAAAACACTCAACCGCCTTAGAACAAGAACGGGATCATCCAAAGATGCTCTGGTCAGATGGGGCTACAAGACTGGCCCAACCACCTGTGAATGTGGACAAGCAGACCATACAATGGAACACTGCCTTGTCTGCCCTATACTACCTAACCCTTGCAGCCCAAAAGACCTTGCAGTAGTCAACAAAAACGCAAAGGACTGTGTTAAGAAATGGGAAACTGCCATATAACTATCACGCTTCAGTGAAACGAAAAGAAGAATTGGCCAATGCCCGCATAGCATAAACCAATCAGGCTGTATTCTCACAAATAACGCCAAGACCTGGAGAGAATGACAGATTACAACTCCCATTCATTTCAACGGCCAATGCTATGCTAGCTACGCTATTCATTTCAATGGCCAATGCTATGCTAGCTAATTCAGCCAAGGAAGATACATCGTTGTTGATAGCGTGAATCTACAGACATCCTCGGATTTAAATAATTATAATAATAATAAATAGGAGAATATTTGTATCATTAACAATTATGTTTAACATTTATAGTCATGATTCCGAGACCGAGCCATTGTGATGTCCTACAATAAATAAAAGCACTATATGAACACTGGAAATGGCAGTGAATAAATAAATAACCACTAAATTCAATCGCGTGGATATAGCCATTGTGGAATAGAATGGACATATCTACATTCTGTAACAGTACCTCCACCTCTGCCCTGGTGAAATTAGGTCTGGGTTTACCGGTGCTTGCTTTGAAATGATTTTGATCAGTCTCTGAAGTTGCTTGGAGTGTGCACACGTTGCTGGCAGGGCGTTTCTGTATGCAAGTTCAGGTGCATGAGAAAGCGCGTTCAATTAAGAACACATTTCCAGGCGTTCATGAATCCAGCGGAAATCTTTTCTGAGGTTAGTCTTTCGAGGTTGGTAAGAAGATATTTAATAAGACAAGTAAGAAAATGTTTCGAAAATGAGGTCCATTGTTTCCTCACAACTTAGTGTTTTCAATTATTGAACTGCATCGAATCGCATCGAATCGAATTGTTTTTATCAACATGCATCTTTTCTTGTATCGTATCGTGCCCATGTATCGAGATACGAATCGGATCGTCTTTGTCATGAGAGATTTACACCCCTAGTAGAGTCATAATCTTACTGTCCATTAGGAGAATCTCCTCCTGTAAAGTTGAGTGGTCGACCCATGGACTGGTCACTCTTCATGGACATACAGGTGGGTGTAGGGGAGTGTGACCTGTAAGAGCTAGATCCCCCCGTCCTAGAGAAGAATAGGAGAACTTCCATCAGAAGAACATTCCTCTCAATGCTCATGTCTGCTAATCACACACACATAGAAAGACACATACACAAGCACACACAGCATAAACAGGGTATATACAGCAATCCTTAAGTTAAATTTAATACCTTCTTAATACCTTTTTTACTACCTTCAGAATTTTTTTAAAACCATCACGACACTGAGTTGCAAGTGTTAATCGGCGACCTTTCTAACGTTTACGGAGATTTTGACATCCATAACACTATACACAACATAATAGATTTAGAGACTCACTGATGTTGACCACATATTGCACACATTTATTTCATTTTGTGAATAAAAATAAAACAAACTACATTAAATGTGCAATGGAGAGATAGTTCCAGCACACTGGCTGGCATTCACTACATGAACTGTTGATGCATTATAAACTGGCATCTGCTATATGAATTGTTGCTGATATTACTTCACAAACTGGCATCCACTACGTGAACTGGTGTGCTATAGGCCTAATATGAACTCATGAGCAAACATCAACACGAATGGCCCTGCCTTGTTGATGCTATCAACAAGCTGTTTTTTGAAGAACGATGCTAATCCAAATCTGATGATGTAGCCGGTTTTGTCTTTACCACACGTGAATGACTTTGCGATGTCAGAGTCGGGAACATTTCTTTAAACAGCTCCGAAATTCCTTCGTTGGAGTTCAATGAGTGAGTGGTGTTTAACTGCAGTGTTTAAACACCAGAGCCTCCGCATGCAGTGTTGGTGTGGTGCCCATAGTCACCCGGAGGTCAGACGTAGTTGCTGGAGCCGTAGCGTTGGCTTGTACCGTGGCACTAGTGGTGCAGCAGCACAGACAGTTGGCAGAGTGGTAGAATGAACTGCTCTCGCCGACCGCGCATTCCATTTTTATGTTTAGTGGATTGCATATGCGACCGAAGTGCATTAGCTCCCATCCAGTTGACATTGATGTTTTTTTTACAAACCGAACAATAAGCCTGCCGGTTATTCCCTACTACACCCAGCTGTCAGAAAACTTGCATTTGCCCATGACGACGACGATGGTTGTCTGGACGTTGAAGATATGCCTAAGCAAGTCAAAAACGTAAGCCAGCCAGTTGGTTACCCAGTTGAAGCGCGCAGTGTTTGAGATGTCGAACGACCACTGAATATGACGTCAGCATCAAACATACAAAGTTGAGACTTCAGGATTGATACAGAAGATCTTTGATTATGTGCCCAGCTTTGCTAAAGCCCGCATTTAAACGAACTAAAGCAAACTTTAGAAGATAGAATTTCAATCAGAATAGGACACTTGAAAAAATAATACCTATTTAAAAAAAAAATACCTCTAAAACTACATTTAACACTTTTAATGGCATTAAATTTGGCAATTTTGATTTATCACCTTTTAATACTTTTTAAAACCCCGCGGACACCCTGATAAACCGTATTCATAATCTTACTGTCCATTAGGAGAGACTCCTCCTGTAAAGTTGAGTGGTCGACCCATGGACTGGTCACTCTTCATGGACACACAGGTGGGTGTAGGGGAGTGTGACCTCCTGTAGGAGCTAGATCGCCCCGTCCTAGAGAAGAATGGGAGAACTTCCATCAGAAGAACATTCCTCTCACTGCTCATGTCTGCTAATCACACACATACACAAACACACACACACACACTAACAGCATAAATCGTAGAGTCTAGGGGTGTAAAAAAAACCTGATACGTATCGATATCCGTTTTTAGCGTGTAAGATACGACTACATCGATGCGTGAAGTCCCGTATCGGTATTAAAATGGCATAAACCGGTCTTTGCCCGATTTAAAAGTTATGAACCGGTTCACAAGCGTTTGTCTCTCCGTTTTTTGCTACGCAAAACACAAAACACTGGCTGACCTGTTGCATTTGATCTCAGTCAGAACAATGACAGCCTGCATCTTTTCTTGTATCGTGCCCATGTATCGAGATACGAATCGGATCGTCTTTGTCATGAGAGATTTACACCCCTAGTAGAGTCATAATCTTACTGTCCATTAGGAGAATCTCCTCCTGTAAAGTTGAGTGGTCGACCCATGGACTGGTCACTCTTCATGGACACACAGGTGGGTGTAGGGGAGTGTGACCTCCTGTTAGAGCTAGATCGCCCCATCCTAGAGAAGAAGAGGAGAACTTCAATCAGAAGAACATTCCTCTCACTGCTCATGTCTGCTAATCACACAGACATAGAAAGACACATACACACACACAAACACACAGCATAAACCGTAGTCATAATCTTACTGTCCATTAGGAGAGACTCCTCCTGTAAAGTTGAGTGGTCGACCCATGGACTGGTCACTCTTCATGGACACACAGGTGGGTGTAGGGGAGTGTGACCTCCTGTTAGAGCTAGATCGCCCCATCCAAGAGAAGAAGAGGAGAACTTCCATCATGAAAACATTCCTCTCACTACTACTGTCTGGTAATCACACACAAACACACACAGCATGAATCAAAGAGTCATAATCTTACTGTCCAGTAGAAGAGTCTCCTACTGTAAAGTCATTGGAATGGTCACTGTGTTTACGCCAGTGTGTGGGTCGCACTGTTGGATTATGTGCTGTGTTTACGCCAGTGTGTGGGTCGCACTGTTGGATTATGTGCTGTGGTAACGCCAGTGTGTGGGTTGGATTATGTGCTGTGGTTACGCCAGTGTGTGGGTTGGATTATGTGCTGTGGTTACGCCAGTGTGTGGGTCGGATTATGTGCTGTGGTTACGCCAGTGTGTGGGTCGGATTATGTGCTGTGGTTACGCCAGTGTGTGGGTCGCACTGTTGGATTATGTGCTGGGGTTACGCCAGTGTGTGGGTCGCACTGTTGGATTATGTGCTGCGGTTATGCTACTGTGAAGTTGATTTCTCTGTTCTAGAGTTTAGATCTGTGTTTTGCCTACTTCTCCCAAGGTGAGTTTGTACCCTGCTGGCTCTGTGGAATACATTCTACCTGCACTTGCATCCTGTCCACATGACTCAATCATGCAGGTGAATTATGTGGTGATAAGTCATGGCCAATATCCAGATAAATACAGGAACACTCAATTAATTTACTCAAAATGATCCGTAACCCTGTGCCTGCATACAGTAGGCCCAGCTAGGAACAGTTATGAACTTGTTTCTTAGGTCAGCAGATAATGATTTAGAATGGCTGAATGCGTCATAGCAGGTAAAATAGCCTGACGGGTACTCATGGCGGCAACCTTGGAGTGTCATTGGAGGGAATCATAATCTTCATTTTCAAACACTCATTTTGAAAATAGAGAAATCAGTTATGTATTTCACTTTGTTAATCAATAAATAAAAACTATTTTCATGTCATATTGAAAGCATCACAATTTTACAGCATTGTTTACAATGAGCCTAAATCTTTGCACAGTACTGTATATATATTCCTATAGGTTTAAAAGCTGGAATCCATTTTACAGGTCAATGTCACCAAAGATCAGTGATTTCAACATATATTTACTGCAAAAAGTCTTCAGACTTATCATCGCAATTTAATCGCACTTTTTGGAGAAATACTGTCACGTCAAATTCCTTCATTTCTGGCTGCAAGCATCACTAGAAACGCTCATACGTTTCGGGTGGAACTGTTACTGAGAAGAGGAGAAACAACAGCTGGATGCTGTTAATACAACATGAGTGTATTAACATGTGATGTTCTCACATCTCCCTCAAAAGGACCACACCTGTCACTGACACCATCCTCTAACTCTCTTGTACACACACACACTCACACACACTATACATTCATTTATAATGTTAAAATATTAGTTACAACACAAAAGCCAGTTTGGCAGATTTCCCAACAAATAACAAGCGAATATAGACTGGAACAAGGCAAAAAAGTCTTTAAACTGGATTTCACAATCATTCAAATATTTTACAGCAACCTTGGCTGACCAAAAGACCCCATTCTTTATGTGTAACGTAGACTGCAATTAACATAAACTAAGGATTCATTTTGTCAGTCATCTGCAAGTGGCTGTGACCACTTTTAACCCAAGACTGACTTTTTGGTGAGCTGATTTTGAGAAATGAAACAATGCCTCAGGCTATGCAGCAGTGTTTCCTGGTTGCTATGGTTGTCTGGTTGCTATGCTAAGGGAACTTTTGAATAATCTTGAGTTCCATTTGCATGAAGTGAGAGCTAGTTATCTAGCTGATGTTACAGTCCCTTCAATTTAACTCATGGAATTATAATAGGAAGAGATAGAAACCCTCAGGGTGCCTGTGCAACTTCAATATTAACAAGTTCATATTCACAGATGTTAACATCAGTTCATATTACACAGACTTGCAACTACCAACTGTTAAGGTGATTTCCTAAGGTAGAGATATCAAAGATCGTTCATAGCCTGGTTAACTAAAATGAGACCTTGCAAATCAATTTATAAACTGCGTCGGTAGAAATATCGGGAGTTCATTAATGTCATCAACACATGGAATGAGAAGCTTTTATTGTAATAAGATACTAAGCTATCTTTGGCACACACTGCCCTCCATTAAGACTGACCTGTCAAAAGTAGACACACCCCTTTTAAGGACTCTGGCCTTCTCTTCTTCCCCATCTGGATCAAAGTGCTCCATCCTGACACCTGAAAACACACACACACACACACACACACACACACACACACACACACACACACACACACACATGCACTCCATCAACAACATTTTGGGCTACTATTGGTAATATTTTCTCTGACATCTGTTTCCCACAAGAGTTGTCAGTAGCGCTGGGAAGTGACACTTATAGCTGAATTCCATTCAATTGTACTGGTATGTATTGTATGTAGGCTACTGATAATACTAGCTTACACAGTCCCATACTATGGCATCATTGTGCTATCTTTATTATGACACAGAATATGAACGAGCACAGGAAAAGGAATCAAGCGTGTATAAACTGAGGGGTGAAAAATTATGTTGTAAAGGGGCCGACATGGTTGATGGATTGGTCATTGGGTGCGTCAACGATGACATCAACTGTGCGCCAAAACCTTTTATGTCTGCAGTTTGTCTGCATGCGAGTCGCTGATCCTGGAGAAACAACACAATGTCCAGCAGATCAGAATGGGCTTTTGGTCTGAACAACCGCAGTCCTGAGGTGCCGGTTGACAAACTAATAACAATACACCTAAGAGGTCAGTGTGGTCCCGTGGGGAATATTGTGGTGTTGCGTGGAATTGTTGCCAATATGCTTTTAAAGCCCGAGAGAAAACCACAAATCTTTGTCCTAGAGACATAAAAACAACACCAGAAACCTTGAATCTTCTACTTTTTAAATAAATACCATTCGAGACTAAAAAAGAAATTAGCACTTTGTAAGGGGAATAAAACTAAAATCTTGAGTGAGGAAACAGCTGTCACACTCCTTAGCAAATGAGGGTTATTCATATGATAAGGATATGGTAAATTGGCAATCACTATTGGGTCATGACATAGCAAGAAAAGCTGAGAAAACACCCTGTTTCACCAGTATAAGTCCACATGTTGGGTTGTTTTCATACTTCATATACATACATTCATAACTTGCTCTAGAGAGCGAGGAGGACAACCACTCCTCAGATGAAAGAGGTGAAGACGGTGAGGATGAACATACCGTAAATCCTCAAATAAAGACCGGGATTCAATTAGAGGCCGGGCTTCAGATAGTAGCCGGGGGCGTGGTCGATACGGACAAATAAAGGCCGGGCCCCGTATACAAGCCGGGGGTAAAAAAAAAGGTACCCGTAGCCTATTTTACTGTAGCCTACCAGCATCAGTCCAACACAAAGCAGACATCACAATTTAATTGAATGCATTTCATAAATACATGTTCTCCTCATGTTTAATGTTGTTGGCTAATTTCATGGCTGTTTGCAATAAAAAAAGAAATGTTTCAGCCTACAAGGCGAATTTGTTATTATACAGTTACTTGCCTAAACGATAGAAGACATTCCTCCAAAATACCTCTTTTTAATGATTTTGTTGCCGTTTCGTGATTTCCGCTAAGAATTTTTTTTTCTTCAGGCTAATAGAACTTTAACGTCCCAGGTGTTGCATAGCAACCCATTTCTTGCTGACTTCAAGTTACAATGACTTTCCGCTACGTCAGTCGTTCTCAAAGTGTGGTCCGCCAGTGTCCCCTAGTGGTCCGCAACGACCACAAGTAAATTATTGCGACATTTCTAACATACAACTCAGAATGCAGAGAACACAGTCAGTAGTAGCCTAATCTATTAAAGATTATTATACGGCTCTTCAGAATTTTCCAAAAAGTTCTGTTGATTTGAATGGGCCACCCCAACTTCCGAAGGTCTGTAATTTCTTGATATTCACCTCTGCAAAAAGATATTGACCGCTGTCATTGGCAACGGGTTTTGTGCTTCTAATTCACACTTTCATATCATTCCGCAAGTAGTCCGGTCATTTAACGTAACGGAATGTTGTGGTAATTTGTATCTAACTGTAACTGTCATTGATAATTGTAGCAATTTGGTAACACCTTGCGGGGAAAAAAACTATCAAGAACATGGAAGATTTTACCGTCAATGTGGCAGGCCCAGTTTTCAGAAAAGAAACGAAAACGTTCCAAAAAGTTTGGTTTTGGCCAATTAGAAACTCGTCATATCTATGACTAGCCTACCGTTACGTAAAAAAGTGCCCACCCGCAAAAATCATGTGCCGCTAAAAATTGTATGCCGCCAGGTCTGGGTAGGAAGCCTGTTGTTCCGGGGATATAGCCTACTACTTAGTTAGAAGGTCCGCAAGTTTTTTTTTATTGGCTAAGTGGTCCTTGGTCTGAAAAAGTTTGAGAAACACTGCGCTACGTTAAATGACGGACTTCTTGCGGAATGATATGAAAGATGTGAATTAGAAACACAAAACCTGTTGCCAATGACAGCGGTCATTAACTTTTCGAGGTGGTGAATATCAAGAAATTACAGACCTGCTAACGTTGGGGTGCCCCATTCAAATCAACGGAACTTTTTTGAACATTCTGAAGAGCCGTAAGAAATAAAGGCCTGCCCCTAATACAAGCCTGCCCCAAATACAAGCTGGTGCGCTGTGCAGCCTAAGTAAATAAAAGCCCCGGCTACTATTTGAGGATTTACGGTATCCACTTAAAGCTTCGTCTTGACCCCGCTGAGGATATTTGTGATGAGTAAGTTATATTTGTTTGACTACCTCTTGTAATGAATGCTGTTGATTAACTTGTAGGGAGTAAAACGCATGTCGTATTATGCTCGGAGTTTAGGCTACTACCGTCAACTCTGCAAGGCAATGACTTCATGTCACTCAGACTATTATACAGTAAAATACATATCATATCATGCTCAGAGTTGCGTTCATTTTATTAGGCTACATACGTCGACGATTGGAGTTTGTTGTCTGCGCAGAAATTAGTATTAGGCTCCTGTAAAGTAATTAAGCTCCAGTAAAGAACGACAGCCATGTTAAAAAGTAGTGCTGTCAAACGATTAAAATATGTCATAGTTAACTCAAAATTAATCGCGATTAATCGCAAATTTGTATCTATTCTAAATTTCGTTCGTTTATTTATTTTTTCCATCATTTTATTTTTATTTGAATGCCCTTATCAACATGGAAAAGTAGATTGGCTTGCTTTATGTAAATGTTTTATTTTATTGAAAACCAACATTGCCAAACAGGGCGGTACAAAATCAAATTATAAAGTGCACATTTCAGGTAAACAAGGACTCAGCCTATAGTGCAGTTAAACCATGGCTTAATATTTTCTTTTTTTCAAGTTTGCTGGGAACATAGCAGTCAGGCCTCTTATTTCAGAAACAATGAACCATAACAGTTAGGTTACCAATAAAAGGTAAGCCTACTACTTCTTTGCTTTCAGCCAGCTGCCTGTTGACATTTTCAGACAACAGTGAAGCTCGCTTCTTTTGCACAACACAACTTTTAAAAGTAAACTTTCCATTCAGAAGCTTTTTATCATCCATTTCGCCGTATCACACTCACCATTCACTCAAACCGTAACGTTAGCCTACTAGACAGTTTGCGAGGCCAAAAAGAACGTGAATCTAAAAAAAATTAAAAAATTAAAAAAATTAAAAAACTCGCGGTAATCTCGTGATAAAAAAATGTACGCCGTTAAAATGGGTTTGCGTTAACGCCGTTAATAACGCGTTAAACTGACAGCACTATTAAAAAGCCATTGTCTTTGACAGATGGGTCATATTGAAGTAGCAATGTGGAGGGGCCACCACAGGTCCGTTCAGACCTAACTCATCAATAATCATTGTGGTTTTGGAGAAGAAAAGGTTACTTTGAAATTACTAATATGTAGTAGTGAAACCACACACACTTTCTAAAGGAGTTGGAAATATCAGATTTAATAATCCAATGAATCCTATATTCATTCGGTACTTGTTGCTTGTAATTGGACTTAGGCTAAAATGTAAGCATTTCTGGTTTAATATACTTAAGATGGCATGACCCGAGGGAGGTGTGATGAGTGTTCACACCTCTCGCCTCCTCTTGGTCACATCAAAGTGTCTTTGATAAACTCTTGCCTTCATGAATACAGGCCTGAGCGAGGAGGACAACCACTCCTCAGATGAAAGTGGTGAAGACGGTAAGGACGAACGTATCCACTTTAAGTTTCGTCTTGACCCCGCTGAGGATATTTGTGATGAGTACGTTATATTTGTATGACTACCTCTTGTAATGAATGCTGTTGATTAACTTGTAGGGAGTAAAATGCATGTCATATTATGCAGAGCTGCCAACTCTCACGGTTTCGCCGTGTGACACACGCTTTTGCATGTTTTCACACGCACTCACACCACACATCCAATTTCTCACGGCAAAAAAAGATCTGATTTTGGGCCTATTCGCTGCATAGACATCCTATTTACCCCAAGAAGTCCCGAAGTTAGCGACAGAAGAAGAGTTACAAAGAGAGACAACCGCGGTAGAAACTCGGGAAGAGAATACATCGCTGAGGAAAATCTTCATCTCCAAACTGAGCAGAGAGGTATGTTAATGACATGTGGTTCAATTAAGTACTAAACTTTAAATCTTGAAAGAAATTATTAGTTTGTGTTTGTGGGTGTGAACTTGATTTTGTGTGGTGAATGTAAACTCAGCTGTTATCTGCAGGGATCTAATACTATTTTTGTAAATGTCTGTCATAGATGGTGAAATTCATACGCAAGCTATGTTCCAAATGTATGGTTCCAGCAGCTCTGCAAGGCCATGAGGAGCCTTGTGAAATTGCCTATAAAGAGAAGGCAAACCATTTGCCAGGTTAGTGTTTGGCTATTATTATGATCATACACTGTGATATGTGATAGATAAAATGTGATATTTAGCCTTGTACCTAGCCTTTTGCCACTTCATGAGTAGAAACCTAATGTTTGTGGTAGTCTTTCCAACAGTGAGCTTCTGGTTGGATTTCTTGCCCTATGTGTCAAGCTGATATTGCTGCATCAGTATGTTAAACCATTTATGTTAACCTGATATGCTGTATCTGTACAGGGAAACAATTGAACATTGGGTTCACAACCAGGGCTAAACGTAACAGATATCTTGATGAGGGTGACATCACACCATGGCAGGTGGATTGATTCCATGAAGATGTGTTTCCTAACAAGTGCTGTGGGCTATGCATTTAAGAAGCTGCCAATGGAAGAGCCACTGATCAAACACGCATTATTTGTAGATGTGCGGCAGAGGGCTAAAGTGGCATTGAAGATGTCCTGTACTTTGTTGAAAGGTTAGTTTTTTTCTTTAATTATTGTCTATCATCTTAGCTAAAATGCTTATGATGAGGTATGTTCACTCCTAAACTGCACATGAGTTATTCTTATATGGCTTTTCCTCAAAGATGTGTATGAACTGCTGCTGGTTGATGACAATATACCTATAACTTAACAACCTGGAACTCTCATAAATAGGTTTCCCCATCTCCTCCCATACCATGGGCCAGAGGAGCATGACCACCTGGGTGAGGAGTTTCTGAATTATCAGACCATGCCAACCACCTCCCTTCAGGACGAAACTGAGATGGAAAGCTTCTGGGCTGGAATGGCAACACGGAAACATAAGGTATACATTTTTTTTGCCTTTCTTTTTGGCAGGTGTGGCTTGGCTACATATGTTGCTTTTATTGATGCATGCATATATTGTGTCATACATGATGCAAACTATGCATGTTGTATCTGAACTTTGTTACAGTACACTTACAGCAGTGGCGTTTCTACATTAGGGGCAGGTGGGGCACTGCCCCACCAGATCCAGATGACGCTGTTGTGCAGAAAGCTCAATACATTCGTACTTCACGGCAAAATATATATATATTTGTTTTTTATGCAAAGTAGCGTGAATATGTGTGTGAATAAACTTGACTCACAAGCATTATAGTCTTGTTTTGGAGTAATTTGATTTGTGTGTTTTTCTGTCTGTGCTTGCTCTGTGAAATGCTGCTCTCCGCTGTCCCTCCCTTTCCGGTGGGGCAACGGCCCGCGCTGCCCCACCGTTACCATGGAAACACCAATGAGCGTGAACCACACAGGCCAAAGTTAACATTGAACGGTGGGGCACTTTCAGATGTGCCCCACGAAATCTGCCTGGCAACTAGACTGGAATAATGTAAAAACCGCAAGACCTGTACACCGTGACTAAGAAAAAAATAAAATACAGTCAGATCAATGCCAGTAACGACACTGCTAGTTAGCTATCGCTAGATTTCGACTATTTTGGAAGTGTTTTTTAATTCATACAATGAATAACGTAGATTATTTGTTGAGGGTGCAATTTAGTACATTGTCGCTGGAAGAAAAATTAGAAATCAAATGTTTGGGACCACACAGACCAGACGACTTGATCCTGCTGCAGCCTGGTCAGAAAGCGACTCGAACTTTCAAGACGGAATGGTATGACAGAAATACATGGCTAGCAGCTAGCACATCAAAACGAGCACTGTTCTGTTTCCCATGTTTCCCAACGGATGAATTCAAAGACCTGAAGCATCTGGCAGAAAGAACAGTGAAACACGAAAGCTGTAAACCCCATAATCAATTGTGCCCTGCAATTGGGACTATTGGGGCAGGTCAACATCATGGCACAGCTAGATAGTGCATATCAGCGGAACATTTTAGAGCATAACAAACAGACGGAGGAGAATCGTTATGTACTGATGGGAGGCTGATATCGTGCATAAAGCTCTGTGGGAAGTGCAAACTTTGAGACGATGTGCGAGGGCGACACCAGGCTGCAAAGACACTATGATTCTGTCAGTCAAACATTTTTTTTGGAGCTGATGGATGTATCAATGCAATCTGCAAGAACAAAGTTTTGTTCATTTAGCAGCATGTTTTGTTGCTGTTCATTGTTTCAGTTGTTCCTTTTGCTTCATATTGTATGCCATACGTGTGCCACAAGCTTAATAAATTATGCAAGTTATTTGAGCTGTGTGTCTGTCTAATCTTTTTACTTTGTTGCAATCATTTTACTTTAATGCTGTATTATAGGCAACATCTTTGTGTCGTGCTGAAGCATGTGAAATGTATTTGAAATAGGATTTCTGCTCCCTGCTGGCACTCAAAATGCAGCCCATAGCATATCTTACTGGTCTAAATAGGCCTACTGCTTATAATAATCAGCTACCTCTATTTTTGTGACGGTGACATGACCTCATACAAAATTGCCCCACCAGAAATTTCAGGCTAAAAACGCGACTGACTTACAGTATTAATCAAAACAAAATATGGTACGTTTTTCCATTTTGTTCTTGGTTCATTTTCCATAGGTGACAGGAGCCAAAAAATTTGAGAGGCTTGCTGCCGTCGCCAAGCTGGTCCTGGTGTTTCCCCATTCGAAAGCAGATGCTGAGAGGGTGTTTTCAGTTGTGGAACTGAACAAAACTAAGACCAGAAATAGCCTGGCATTGGATGGCACCCTGTCCTCAATAATGGCCATAAAGATGGCCGACCTGGAGCCTTGTTTCAGATGGGAGCCCCCCTCAGAGGTCATCAAGGCCTCCAAGAAGGCCACAGGCCAGTACAACCTTGCCCACATATCTTAGAAAATGACTAACCAGCTTCTGATCTGCATCTGATACCTAATTTTTAGTTATTTCTGTCATGTGTTGATCCATTGTATTGCTTAAAAAGGCTACTGTATAAGCACTTTATTTGTTGCACTTTTTTGTTTGATGGAACGTGTGGTGGGAGGCTTTGAATAATGAAAAATATTTCTCCCTAACTAATCTTGTCATTTTTTGCTGAACATCAATCATTAAGTGCTCTTAAGAATACAATTATTAACAATATAGGTTAGATTTCAGTTAAGAATTAGTTGAATACCATTGTAATCAAAATGTCAATCAACCTACCTTGGTCAAATCTTAAACACAGGTCTATTAATTAGGCTATATAGTGGTACATAGACAGTCATTGAGGCACAACAATAGTTTTCTGGTTGAATGTTCAGCTCAAGTCTAGAAGGCCCTACAAGTCATGATCAGATGAACATGAATCAGAATAAGTTCAGGTATTGCACATCTTTAGCATACCACCCAAAATCCACTAGAATGCAGGAAATAACATCACCTTAAACCAAAATGTCCTGGGGTGGACCTTCAGCTATGTCTTGGCTTCACAGAATGTAACCAAAGTTGTCCATCTCCAGTAGGCTGCCCCTATCAACGTCTTTGGGCCCCACAAACCACCAGAATGCAGGGCACAACATGGGTACAACGCCAAATTAATTTCAATTCCCTGATATTTGAGCCACCAACGTGTGTGGCTGTGTGCGCGGCAAAATGTTGGTCACCCGCGTCAAAATCTCACTCGAAGGTTTTTGGAAAAGTTGGCAGCTCTGTATTATGCTCGGAGTTATGAGTTTAGGCTACTACTGTCAACTCTGCACGGAGAATTTGAATAATATAAATCACTGAGACTAATGTCGCTAAGACTATTATACAGTAAAATACATACCATATCATGCTCAAAGTTGCGTTCATTTTATTAGGCTACATACGTCGATGTTGCTTCTGTAAAGTAATTAGGGTTAGGACGCAAAGTCGACAAACTAATAACAATACATCTGGATTAAACTAAACAGGGACATCCAGCTCTCAAGCTTTTTCTTGACTCTTGTTTGGACTCTTGCGTGGTTACTCTTGGTTACTTTTTATCTTCCTCGCATCCTTCGTCGCCTCTGTCATGATATGCGTTATTTAGAAATTCCAGAAATTGCTAATCAATGATATTGTCTTAATATCCACGCCGAGTTACGCTAAAAATGACGGTGGTCGAAAGTAGGCTATAATTCGGCTATCCTACTTCCTAGTTAACCAAACTGCGTCAGTTTTATTCTTACCCATATACGACACTCACTACAAGCGTCTCAAACAATATATGAATTTCGTCCAACCGACTTATATCACCCACCGTGTGTCCGTCTTCTGATTCCCACAGAATCCCCTCAGGCTCTCTTCACCGCGGGACTTGGAAGTGCTGGTTACACCGGATATCACCACTGGTGACAGACCTGAGAAGACCCGACACAATACGTAGCAGCGTTCAGTGAGCAACTATAGGCAAATGAGCTCGAGCGACTTCCGGTTACGATTTTTCAAAATAAAAGTCCCTTATTAGCCCCGTGTTTTCTTAAACTATCAGAGATATTAATTTCATAGTAACATCAAAATGGGTTAAAAACGATTCACTGATGTTACAAAAGTATGGTTTTCTTGTTTTAATATAATGAACAATGACTAAACAGACAATAATGTATTAAGAAAAAGTAAAACACACCCCAATATGCTGATAAAAGGATTATGCCTTCATTAAAGTTGGTTGAACTTGTTCAGAACTGTAAAGAAAGGGTAAAATATGTTTAGCAGTCATTATTCTGGTCATTCACTGTAAAAAAACACTTGACACACAGATCACACAGGTGAAAAGGGATTATCTCCAATGCCAGGGTATTGCCATGTGACACGTATCACACTTTGCTGATGAAACTAAAGATTGTGTCTCAATAAAAGTGGGGTGGAATATGTTCAGCACACTCCAAACATTAAATAAAATGTGTGAAGTAGTTGAGATTTACGTCCCTGAATGCTCCACAATACTTTAAACATAGGCCTACACACAGGCGAAAATGCATTATCTTCAATGGCAGGGCCATGTGACATGTATCACTCTTTGCTGAAAAAAATAAAGATTGTGTCTCAATGAAAGGGGGGTGGAATATGTTCAGGACACTCCAAACATTAAATAAAATGTGTGAAGTAGTTCAGATTTACGTCCCTGAAGGCTCCACAATACTTTAAACATAGGTGATCAGACAGGCGAAAATGCATTAACTTCAATGGCAGGGCCATGTGACATGTATCGCTCTTTGCTGAAAAAACTAAAGATTGTGTCTCAATGAAAGGGGGGTGGAATATGTTCAGGACACTCCAAACATTAAATAAAATGTGTGAAGTAGTTGAGATTTACGTCCCTGAAGGCTCCACAATACTTTAAACATAGGCCTACACACAGGCGAAAATGCATTATCTTCAATGGCAGGGCCATGTGACATGTATCACTCTTTGCTGAAAAAACTAAAGATTGTGTCTCAATGAAAGGGGGGTGGAATATGTTCAGGACACTCCAAACATTAAATAAAATGTGTGAAGTAGTTGAGATTTACGTCCCTGAAGGCTCCACAATACTTTAAACATAGGCCTACACACAGGCGAAAATGCATTAACTTCAATGGCAGGGCCATGTGACATGTATCACTCTTTGCTGAAAAAGTTGTGGAGCCTTCAGGGACGTATCACTCTTTGCTGAAAAAGTTGTGGAGCCTTCAGGGACGTAATTCTCCACTACTTCACACATTTTATTTAATGTTTGGAATGTCCTGAACATATTCCACCCCCCTTTCATTGAGACACAATCTTTAGTTTCATCAGCAAACTGTCATAGGTATCACATGGCCCTACCATTGAAGACAATGCATTTTCGCCTGTGTTTAGGCCTATGTTTAAAGTATTGTGGAGCATTCAGGGACGTAAATCTCAACTACTTCACACATTTTATTTAATGTTTGGAATGTCCTAAACATATTCCACCCCCCTTTCATTGAGACACAATCTTTAGTTTCATCAGCAAAGTTTGATACGTGTCACATGGCAATACCCTGGCATTGGAGATAATCCCTTTTCACCTGTGTGATCTGTGTGTCAAGTGTTTTTTCACAGTGAATGGCCAGATTAATAACTGCTAAACATTTTTTACCCTTTCTTTACAGTGTCCTGAACATGTTCAACCAACTTTATTGAAGACATAATCCTTTTATCAGCAGATTGTTGTGTGTTTTACTGTTTCTTACTACAATATTTGCAATGATGCCTGTTTAGTCAGTGTTCCCTATATTTAAACAAGAAAATCATACTTTTGTAACATCAGTGAATCGTTTTTAACCCATTTTGATGTTACTATGAAAGTAATATTAATTGTCAATTTTCAGCTACATCTTAGTCATTATCAAAGTATCCTGTACGCTTAAAATTAACTCACTATATCTTACCTTGTTTTAAAGCAAGTTAATATAATGCACAGTTAACAAAATACCATTATAAAGTCTGATCTAGCGAGTAGACAGATTGGGACTTTATAATGACAAATAGGCTACTATAACTTTCAAACACGCTTTTAACTATTTTCCCGATCATTAGGACAAATGGAACAATAAAACTCGTTGCATATAAAAGGTTTTTATATTACCCAGTCGATTAACAGGGTTGTTTGTTGTAAAAATCTTTCATTTGATACAACAAACTCATTTTACTTCCTCGTTTCGTTTTACTTCCTGGGGTTATTGTGGGTTATCGTTGCTAGCAGAACGGAACTACAATACGTTACCTCTTTCATAACCAAGTGGAGAGACATTCAGATATGACACAAACCTTCAATAAACGACTCTGTCGCAAAACAAGTTGATTAGTGAAGCGGAGGTGTAGACTATGGCGAATGCATTCATGTACGCAAACTGCTTCAATTTCCAATCGGCTCCCAAAGACATGAATTAGCCTAGGCTGCATCCAAAGTAACAGTTCTGCAGTGTAGCCCTACCCCCATTTTAACTGTAGCACAACCATTTCGACGCGAAGTTAGACTGAATTATTTCGTATATTTAAGAATTGCAGTCCTGTTATACCCACTTGAAGTGCTCTTTGTGGTGCACGCTAACGTTTTTTTTTTATAGATATTTCGTCAACTTACCTTCGTGTCTTTGTCTTTGAAAGGACCACAAATAGGCCAAAGTCGAAAGCGCGATTTTGGTTTCACTTTAGTCTAGGCTGACGATGTCAATTGACGATGTCAATTTCTACTGCCTCCACCAAAGCAGTAGGCCTATAGGAAGGAGTGAGTCTTTAAAAAGACTGTTTATAAAGAATATCTCAATGATATATTAATATATCAATGATAGAGGAAGCAAGAGAAATCGAACAAACTCTGCAGAGTGTCGTCTCAGGGTGAGCGCTTACCATGCCTGCGTTTTTCTTTTATACTCGGAAGTGTAGGTGCAACTTGCGTTCAAATGATACGTCTCCGTTTTGATTGGTGGATCAGGAGCAAAACAGTATTTGATTTGTTTGGGTCAGTCCAGCCCCTTGCATTTCGCCTCTGAGGGAGCTTTCACTAATAGTCAGGTGGCTTAACAACAAGATCGTGACAAGAGTGATAAAAGCATGACATTTGGCACACAATTAGCTTATACCCTACTAAAAGATATTAGAAGGGGTGCCCAAGTGAAACTGCTCATTTTTTCGTTTTAATGAGATATTAAGTTTTGATCTAAATCAAGAAATGCTCAATTTTGTCCAATTTTCAAAACGGTTATTTTGCCTAGAAATGCTTACCAAATCAGTAATAAAGCAGTTATATTTGCATGTTTGTGTTTTCTTGTTTGTTTTTGATATCCACTAGTTTAAACAAATGTTCCTTTAAGTAGCAAAACAGACAAAAAGACTTGTGCCCGTGCGCGCGCTCATCCAAGATGGCGGGAAAGACGTAATTCTGCTATATCTGTTAGGTAAAACCGTTATATCTATATTTATAACTATAACTATAAGGCCAGCTCAAACACACACACATCCTACTAATGTTTTAATTACACACACTCTCACACACACACTCATCCTGCTAGTGTTATAATTACACACACTCTCACACACACACACTCATCCTACTAGTGTTATAATTACACACACACTCACACACACACACACACACACTCACACTCACAACACACACACACTCTCACACACACACTCATCCTACTAGTGTTATAATTACACACACTCTCACACACACACACTCATCCTACTAGTGTTATAATTACACACACTCTCACACACACACTCATCCTACTAGTGTTATAATTACACACACTCTCACACACACACTCATCCTACTAGTGTTATAATTACTCACACACTCACACCAACACACACACCTACCCTCCCTCACACACACCCTGAGTTTTCTTCTTGAAATAGCCAAAAAGGGCGGGGCTTTTTATCTGGGTGTGTCCTCCACCTTTGTGTGCAGCGCTTGATACCTCCCCCCTCCTTTGGACACTGCAGGTCCAGTTTCACAGTCTGTGTAAGAGTGTGTATCTGTTCCACATTCTCTCTCTGTGTGTGTGTGTGTGTGTGTGTGTGTGTGTGTGTGTGTGTGTGTGTGTGTGTGTGTGTGTGTGTGTATGTAAGAGCGTGTATCTGTTCCACAGTCTCTATGTGTGTGTGTGTGTAAGAGAATGTATCTGTTCCACAGTCTGTGTGTGTGTAGGGGTTGTAGTGAAATGGGTGCAGATCACTACCACATTGTTTTGGCCTGCCCAAAGATTGAGAAGTTCTGGGTGAGTGTTGGGGAAACTATACAACAAATTTTAGTTCTGCAAATTCCAAGATCATGTCTATCACAAGAATTGATAGATACCTGTTGAAAATATTTACGGCAGCAGCAAAGAAAACAATTACACGTAAATGGTTACAGACAGACTTACCTACTGTGGATAATTGGATAAATATTATTAAGGAGATGCATGAGATGGAGAGACTAACCTTTCTATTACGACTGAGAAATTACTTGGATATCGGAAGATAGACAAAATGGACTCTGAATATGTTTAGGTAGTTGTGATTGTTGGTTGACTATGATATCATTTGCTATTTCATTTTCCCTCCTGCTGCAGTATATTATGTCATTTCTTACCTATGAATGCTGTAACCATTAATATAGAATAGAATAGCATTAGATACACAACGAAATTTGTTTGTGCAACCACTAAAAAAAGTGCAGTTGTGCTGGGTGGAGGGTATGAGGGTTGTGTGATTGTTTAGTTCTGTGATGGCCCTGGGGATGAAACTGTTCTGCAGTCTGGAGGTGCGGGCTGTAGTGGCCCGGTAGCGCCTGCCAGAGGGTAGCAGGGTGAAGAGATGGTTTGCGGGGTGAGTCTCATCCTTCAAAATGCCACATGCTCGGCGGAGGCAGCGTGTCCTAAAGATGTCATCCAGGGGAGGCAGTGGAAGTCCAATTATTCTCTCCGCAGACCTTATGACCTGACAGGGATTTCCTGTCCTTGTCTGTGCAGTTGACATACCATGCAGTGATACAGTATGTGAGGACACTTTTAATGCAACAGTGGTAAAAAGACTTAAGCAGCTCGGGAGACAGGTTGTTTCTCTTCAGTATTCTCAAGAAGTAGAGCCGCTGCTGTGCTTTCTTGACTGTGGCGGGTTGTGTTCATCACCCATTTCAGGTCCTCTGAGAGCATAACCCCCAGGAACTTAAAGCAGGAGGTCCTCTCCACTTCCTCACCATTGATGATGAGGGGTTGAGGGTTTGCCTTTTGCGGTCTGAAGTCAACTTTGATTTCTTTTGTCTTTTTGACATTCAGGGTCAGGTTGTTTTGTTTACACCATCCTGTCAGTCTGTCAACTTCGTCTCTGTAGGCACTTTCATTTCCGTTGGTGATTTGTCCTACCACAGTCGTGTCATCTGCAAATTTGATAACTGTATTTGATGTATGGGTGTTGGTGCAGTCATATGTGTAGACGGAGTAGAGCAGGGGACTCAATACACAGCCTTGTGGAGCTCCGGTGCTGAGGGACAGGCTTGAGGATTGGTGAGGACCCAGTCTCACTGTCTGGGGGCGATCTGTTAGGAAATCCTTAATCCACATACACAGGCTGTAGCTGAGGCCCAGATCAAGGAGTTTGGTGATCAGCCGGTTGGGGACGATGGTATTAAAAGCCGAGCTGTAATCTATGAAGAGTAGTCTCACATGTCTCCTTCTTGTCCAGGTGTGTCAGCGTTGTATGGAGGGCTGTGACGATAGCATCCTCAGTGGACCTGTTTTCCCTGTAAGCATACTGATGCTGGTCCAGGGAGCGAGGGAGGGCAGCCTTAACGCGCTTCGCCACCAGCCTCTCAAAGCACTTGGCGATGATGGGAGTGAGCGCCACAGGTCTATAATCATTTAAAGTGCTGATGTTGCTTTGCTTGGGCACAGGAATAATAGTTGCTGTTTTAAAACAGGTTGGTACAACCGCTTTGGCTAAAGACATATTAAAAATGTCCGTAAAGACATCTGCGAGCTGGTATGCGCATTCTTTGAGCGCTCTTCCTGGAATGGCATCTGGTCCCTCTGCCTTCCTTGTGTTCACAGACCTGAGGATGTGTCTTACCTCCTCTGCTGTTACCATGGCTGTGTGGTCTGTGCCAGCAGGTGGGGGAGCAGCTCCATTATCTAGCCCAGATGTCTCGAAGCGGGCATAGAAGTGGTTGAGCTCCTCTGCTAAGGAGGC